>NC_084659.1:4840875-4870384 GCF_019802595.1 Syngnathoides biaculeatus | reverse complement strand
ATGTAGTTTGAAAAAAAGAAGAAGAAAAAGCGGAGGAAGCGAAAAAGAGGAAGGGGAAGGCACAAAACCTACAGCTGTATGTAGGGACTTTGAATGTTGGGACGATGACAGGAAAAGCTCAGGAGTTAGTTGACATGATGATTAGGAGAAAGGTTGATATATTGTGCAGCCAAGAGAGCAAGTGGAATGAGAGTAAGGCTTGACGTTTAGGTGCAGTGTTTAAATTATTTTATCATGGTGTTGATGGGAAGAGGAGGTACGTACGGGAAAGGAGAGGAATGAAGATTAGCCGAAGTAAAACTGAATATATGTGCGTGAATGAGAGGGGCGGAGGAGGAAGAGTGAAGCTCCGGGGAGAAGAGATAGCGAAGGTGGACGACTTCAAATACTTGGGGTCAACAATACAGAGCAATGTAGACTGTAGCAAGGAAGTGAGGAAATGGGTCCAAGTGGGGCGGAACAGTTGGTCTGGTGTTCTATGTGACAGAAGAGTATCCGTCAGGATGAAGGGCAAAATTTATAAAACAGTGGTGAGGCCAGCCATGGCGTACGGAGACGGTGGCCCCGAAGAAAAAAGAGGAAGCAGAACTTGAGGTAGCAGAAATGAAGATGCTGAGGTTCTCGCTTTGTGTGAGTAGAATGGATACGATTAGAAATGAGCTCATTAGAGGGACAGCCAAAGTTGGATGTTTTGGAGACCAGGTGAGAGAGAGCAGATTTTGATGGTTTGGACATGTTCAGAGGCGAGGGAGTGAGTATGTTGGTAGAAGGGTGCTTAGGATGGAGCTGCCAGGCAAAAGAGTGAGAGGAAGACCATAGAAAAGGTTGATGGGATGTTGTGAGGGAAGACATGAAGGCATTTGGGGTTAGAGAGGGAGATGTATGAGATGGGCTTAAATGGAGAAAGATGACACGTTGTGGCGACCAATCACTGGACAAACCGAAAGAAAAAGAAGATTTTGTTTTTGTGCCTCAACACTAATTCCTCTAGTGTTGTTTTGAGTTCTGTTTTTCACTTGAACGTAAATTTCCAATGAAAGTCAGACCTGAACACTTTTCTTTTTTTTTGCAGTCAAACAACATCGTAGTTTCCAGTGCAGCACTTATCTCGTTTGCCCCGTCCTTCCTTCGTTCCTCCAATCCTTGTTTGCTTTCTTCCTTCCTTCCCTTCCTTGTTCCAGTGTTTTTGCCTCCTTCCTTCCAACCTTTTTCCCATCATTTTATCCTTGTTTTTCTTCCTCAATTCATTCTTTGCTTCCCTGTTTTTCCTCTCTTCGTCATTTCCTGTTCCGTTCCTTCGTCATTTTAATGTGTGTTCCTTCCTTCTTTTCTTCCATCCAACAACAGCTCTCTCACGAGCAAGCAACAAAAGACTGCCTGTTTCCACCCGGTCTCGAACCAGGCACCTCTTGCGTGTAAGGCAAACGTGATAACCACTACACTATGGAAACACCTGCGCTGGACATTGAACTAACTTTCACGCCGTCATAAAATCATGTGACTTTTGTTTACGTCACCATATTGCCAGTAAAACAAAGCATTGTTCAATGCTAAGTCCGTTGAGACGAAACAAAAATATGTCTTATAGCAACGACACCAAGAGTTTGTCCAAGACCGTTAAACATTTAGAAGGTGATGATAAATACAGGTACCCGGAAACATTAGAGACACTTGGCGTAGAGGATCCATATATAATACTGAAGTCGATGTTTTTGCCAATAAAACAGGTTAATCCACAGAATTGTCAATCTTGATCATCACTAAACAAGAGAATTTAGGAATTTACCTGTCACGAGCCGGAGACGAACTTGGCCCGTGCCAATGAAATCACCGCATCCTCACAACTAGACAATCTGACTTGGCATTCCCTAGATTGGGTCAGTCCTGGATTGTTAAGCATTCTCACTACAGCCAACAGCTTTTTACAGACAACTTTCGTGGCAGTTTCCACAAAGCTTTGATCACGTAGTGGTTAGTGCTCTGCTTTGTTGCCACGCAATCTTTGTTCAATTCCAGGTCACAGCAGGTATCAAGCCCCTCAGTCGCCTTTTTCGATGCTGTTATTTGGCGGGTGTGGGACAGTGAAAATTGTATACATGGGTTTGCAGAAGATGCAGTTTTGTGAAGGGCTAGTGGCGCAATGGATAACGCGTCTGACTACAGTGCACAAGATTCTAGGTTCAACTCCTGGCTAGCTCGGTTGTGTATTTTGCATGTGGTATCAAAACCAGTTCAGAATTATGTTTTAGGTATGTTCACCTTAAATGTCTTCTTTGAAGGTTAGATCACAAATATATATATATTTTTTCTTGATACCTCAAGAACTCCTTTATCAACCGCATCTTCCATTTTAAAGTAATTACATACAGAGATGCATCAATTGAATCATGAAATATGTCTTTCTGCAGCAAACGACCTCACACAGGTGCATCTGATTCAGGATAATACATGGAGTGGAGGTGGACTTTTAAAGACGGCCTAACAGGTCTTTGAGAGTCAGAATTCTAGCTGATAGACAAGTGTTCAAATACTTATTTGCCTCTATCACACAAATAAATCACATACACATACACACGTTGAATTTTTTACATTGGATTACAGTGTTAAAAAAATTCCATGCTAGAATTTTGAATTTGTATTGTGATGGCAATGAATTAACCTTCCATAATTGTCTTTAGTTCATTTATTTTTGTAATTCTAAAGGGATTCATGCAAATATCAACCAAAGAATCAGCTTCACAGATTCGCCCCTGCCGTGACCCGGATTCGAACCGGGGTTGCTGCGGCCACAACGCAGAGTACTAACCACTATACGATCACAGCTGTTGAAAGCTGCCAAGGTTGTCTTTCTAAATCTGTCACCATGGCAACAAGGCTGAAACCCTGCAGGATGCTTAGCCAGCACCAGTGAAACTGAAAGATTTGATCTGCATGATCATAATCAAGTGAATCATCTCAACATTTTACTGCGTTCCTAAAAATATTCATTAATATTTGATCCAGAATACCATCCCAACCGCTTTTGGATTCATGTCACTCCCCACATCATCCTATTATTTTATTTCATAAATAAACATTGAAACTCTAATTTATGAACAATTAGAGTCATTGGTATATTCTTCAATTAAATATTAACACTGCAATAACTGTCCTGTAACTGCAATAATGGTCATGACAAAATTAAAAAAGTATGAAAGTTAAGACAAATCCGTATGAATTGGGCGGCACGGTGGGCGACGCTGTGAAATTTTGGCCTCACATTTCTGAGGACCAGGGTTCAATCCCAGTCTCGCCTGTTTGGCGTTTGCATGTTCTTCCTGTGCATGTGTAGGTTTTTCTTTCCTGGCACTCCAGTTTCCTCCCATATTCCCAACACATGCAACATTAATTGGACACTCTAAATTGTCCCGAGGTGTGATTGTGACTGTGGCTGTTTGTCTCCATGTGCCCTGTTTTTGGCTGGCAACCAGTTCAGAGTGTTCCCAGGCTCCTTTTCAGAGTATGAAGCTGCCTTGAGTGGAAATGTCTGCATATATTTTGTTGATGACTGGTGACGACCTTTCTTGCGTGAGGCTTGCAAGGATGGGATCCTTACCCTGCAGTGTTTGTGTCATTTTTATAATGACATCCTGCTCATCCCATTCCATAAATTTGCTTGAAACAAAAAATAACAGTAGATGTGTGAGGCAACAACATTTTGGGGTATGGGCTGTTGTTCATGCGATGCAACAAAATATGAAACACTACCAACCTTTACAAAGTGGTGTTTAGAAAGCTGAGCTTAAGAAGGTGTTTTTTTCATTTAATTTCTTGAAAAGTTTTAATTTTGAAGGTGAGGGGGTTCTATCTGAGAGCAATGATGTATAAAATGACCAATTACTGCCATTTCATAAAATGGTAGATTCCTTTTCCCAGACCAGCTATACCAATGCTTTTTCATGTTTGACTTTGTTGATACAAAAAGTCCTAAAAATGTAAATTTTCTTGAGCATGCATGCTTTTTGCCCAATGCTTTAGTGGTGTCAATATCAATTACGTGAATGATTGTTTGAAACAGATTGGGAGGAATCTTACTTTTGGTGGTAAAATGTGTTTGTGATTGTGAATAAAATGTACATCCGACAGTGAGGCTGGCTCCATTTGCTTATACAACAAATCCATTTTCCCCATTAAAAAGAATTAAAATGTATTTTATCCATTGGAATCCCCCAAAACAAAAATTCTGGCAAAACAAAACAAGAAATGACCCAAGCGACAAGGCCAAAGTGAAAAATTTCAAATTTGGGCACTGTGGATGATCACAAGCAGATGGCCTCTTCACTCCACGATCAGATAGTGATGACATTAGGTCACTTTCTCCTCACTCTGATGATGATATGATTAAAAAGTCCAAATGTGATGTCATACTGATAAAAATCAATGGAAATGTTCTGTGTGGGAAAACTTTAGCGAGTAAAAGCAAATGACTCATGAGAAAACACACTGTTGAGAATCAATTTTCCTCCTCAGTTTGAAATTCTTGAAGTCATGGGCTCAGAAACAAGTTTGCCAGTGAGAATCGAAGTGGTCAAGAAGCTTTTATTAAATGTTAATGTTTGGTATCAAAAGTAATGACATACCATTTGAGAAAAATTGGCAGAGCAGCTTGATTTGACTGGCAATTTGGCGCCATCCAAATTGTTACGTCACGTGCACGAGCTCTATTCAAAAAGCCTCCAGTGGGCAAATGTAATAAATTCGTACTGGTCCCGAAATACACAAAGGTATGCATGCCTTGTTTCCCAATAATTTTGTGTCTATATGAAATGATTGATTGAACTAGACTGTAAAGAAGCCTTGACTTTTTGTGGTAAACAAAAAGGTGAAGTTGACGAAACCCTGATCAGCTAATGGAAATTTGGGCAAAAGGTTTTTTTCTGGGACTTGAAAACTGGACTTCTGAAGGTCACAAGTAATTGAAAAGCATACCACAAGAACAAGGCCCACAGAAATGAAAAAGATGATCACCTGTCATGCAGGCCACTGTTTGATCGTGGCAAAGGATTCCTGGCCGTTGACATTTCCAAAGAGAGCTTGTCGGGAATTTCAACCTCAGGACCTCTTTCAGTTCTGCTCTCCTTAAGAAGTGTTCCCCAAGAACAACAACCAACACAAAAGAACAGATGACTTCGTAAGTCATCACCAACAATGAAGCACATAACCACATAACTTAATGATCATTTGGATGACACCACAAACAAAAATGGACCCTTTACTTACTACACAGGCTACCTTGAGAAAGACAGCAAGGTAAGACTTTCAGAGCAGAACTGAGCCATTAGAGACTGCATAGCAGGGATCATCCGGGAGTTGAACCTGGGACCTCTCACATCCAAAGCGAGAATCTTAACTCTAGACCAAAGAGCCACTTTGTCCCTTGAGCCACTCTCATCCCAAAAAGCTTTACAGCCTTGGAGGGCCGCGTCATTTCGTCTGTCACCCACCAAACACAGGTATGTAGAAGTACCTCAGCTAGCTTTCTTCGTGTTGTTCTTGTAATTTTAATTATTTTCTTGTTTAATGTGTGTTTTCTGGAAGGTTAAAATGTTTTGCGATTTGTTACGTTTTGCACTTTCAGGCGACTGTAGTGCCGGACGCAAATTCGGCGAGTGAAGCAATTTGCTGGTCCTACTAACAAACGACACATGAGCAACAATTTCAGTTCTGTAGAAGTGGTGTTGTGATATTCTTTTGATCCGCGTGAGGTCCCTGTTTGGAAACAAAACAGCTCGGCTTGCTTAGCGGGAAGAAGAGCCCGTCGAGAAGCAAAGGATAACATTAACTATCTCCCCGTCAGGGAATCGAACCCCGGTCTTGAAGTGTTATAGAGGGGGAGTGGCACTAAGGACAAACAATAACAGTCATCTTATATGGACCAAGGCGATTTGATTTTCTGAGGAGTTGGTTTAGATGTTGAGATTATACATGCAGGAGTGGCCAGACTTTTTTTTTTTCTTCCACAAGTTGCACTTTTTAAGCACTCTGTCGTGTTCGACCAGTGGCGGGGGGTTGTATGAACGTATAGACCATGCAACAACAAGAAATTGTCAAAGAAGAAATTTCATATGGGCTCGTCCGGGATTTGAACCCGGGACCTCTCGCACCCAAAGCGAGAATCATACCCCTAGACCAACGAGCCGCTAGATCAGAAGCTTGATGTTTTTAGAATCATGGAATCAGACCAGGCGGTGGCAACCCATATTTCTTGAGCTTTTTTTTTTTAGCACCATCCTCGTGGCTTGCTGGATCTTTTTCAAAAATGGATGAGATTGGAAAAAGATGGGGAGAGAAATAATTTTTGTTTTTGATATGGTTTTTGTGGAAGGACAAATATTACACAAAATTATTCTACTTCATTCCCTGCCTGACGGTGGCGGTTGAGGGCTGCAGGATGGGAAATGAGATGTGAGGTGGGGGCCCGAAGAGGTGAGGTTTGCAGCCAGACTCTGTCGAGTGCAAGAGGACCAAGAAAGAGAGAAAGAAAACATGCAAACTCAGCATGTGGGTAGACAATGTTTTTGGTGATTTCAACTTTTCACATCGACCCAAATTAATGGGCCTGGACTCATGGTTTAGCTGGACTGCCACCATGGGGAAACCAACCAAGTAGGTTCAAGACCCCACCCAAACTCACTGCTGTTGTGTCCATGAGCAAGAACAGATACCCTGAACTGCTCCCCAGTTGCTCCAGTGTGTTCCACTAACAAGTGTGTGTGTTCATTGTGATGAGTAAAATGCAGACAACAAATGTTGTGTATATGCTTGCAGGTTCATGAAAATAAAGATGAGTCTTCTATTTCCTCATGAAGACCTGATGACTTGTTCCTCCTGGATGTGTTGGTGATGACTCTCTTTTCTCCAACCATTCATCTATCCATTTTCTTTGCCGCTTATCCTCACGAGGGTCACGGGGAGTGCTGGAGTCGATTCCAGCTGTCAACAGGCAGGAGGCAGGGTACACCCCGAACTGGTTGCCAGCCAATCACAGGGGATATTGAGACAAACAGCCACACTCACAATTACACCTTGGGCCAATTTAGAGTGGGATGCGGCAGAAAAAGCCACGCAAGCACGGGGAGAACATGCGAACTGAGTGGATGGATATATGATTCTCCTTAGTTGCAGCCCTGATGGTGATCAAGGTCTACAAGATGCCCAGTGCAGTTGTTTCCATAGTGTAGTGGTTATCACGTTTGCCTTACACGCAAAAGGTCCCCGGTTCGAGACCGGGTGGAAACAGGTAGTGTTTTGTTGCTTGCTTGTAAGAGAGCTGTTGTCAGAAGGAAGAAAAGAAGGAGGGAACACACAAAAAAATGAGGAAGGAAGGAAACAAGGTGGGAAGGAAGCAAAGAATGAATTGAGGAAGAAAAACAACGATAAAATCATGTGAAAAAGGTAAGAAGGAAAAAACATTGGAACAAAGAAAACAATGATTGGAGGAAGCAATGAATGAATGAAGGAAGTAAACAAGGCAGGAAGGAAGGAAGCAGAGGACAAATGAGAACTGCTGTACTGGAAACTACCATGTTGTTTGACTGCAAAAAAAAAATACATGACACTTTTTCAGAAAAAAAATAATTTCATTCTCATTCAGAAGAAACAAGTTTTGAGGTCTGACTTTCCTTGGAAAGTTAAGTTCAGGCAAAAAACAGAAATCAAAACAACACTCAAGAGGAATTAGTGTTGAGACACAAAAACAACAAAATCTTAGTGGCAGTCAGCTGCCTGGACGCTCAGTTTGCTTTTCCTTTCCTTTTTCTTGGTTTCCTGGTCCTCGTGCACTTGAGAGAGTCTGGCTGCAGACCTCACCTCTCAGTCCCCCCACCTCACCTCTCAAGTCCCATCCTGCCGACCCCCAACTGCCATTGTCAGGCAAAGTAGGATCATTTGAAAATTGTGTCCATTTCTGTTCCAGCGTTTAAGGAACTTAGTTGAATATTTTCTAGATAATCTTTAATTTCCAGTTTCAGAGTTAAAGCCATTCATGTACAGCACTGCGCACTTCATTTACACACTCCTTTCATTCCGGTTGAAGTGTTTAATTAATTAACTACTTAAAAAGGGAAAAAAGGTAGATGATGATGATAACTCTTAATCTTAAATTAAGAAAAAAAAAATACTACTAAAATAATCTACCATTGATGTTTTCATGGCATGGAAGGAAACCAAAATGGTCGGACAAACCCCACGCAGAGATCAAGCGAACTCTTTTTCGTCTGTGGTTCTGAACCGCTGGTCCCCCGAGGAGAATATCGGCTTCTGTTGGCCAGGAAAGGGATACACTTTACTGGCATGTGAAATGTGCAATGCACAGTGGGTTTATTATTCATAATCGTTGTAGTCATGGGGTGAAAAAGTGTGCACGTGTGAAAACAAAAGTAGCTCCGGTTTTGCATTCCCGATTATGTGTATGAATGATCCATCCATTTTCTTAGCCACTTATCCCCACAACGGTCACAGGAGTGCTGGAGCCCATCCCAGCTAACACCACACAAAAGACAGCGCACACGATGAGCTGATTGCCAGTCAGTCACAGGGGACATAATTGGCACCATCACTGAGCAGGAATCAAACCTATGCTGCCCACACCAGAGTCAGGTGTGTGCGTGTACCATTACACTAACAATGACTTTCAGTCTCATCTGGTTTTTATTTAATTGTGTAAACGCACCTGCCCTTTACTGCATGTTTGCCCTCTGGCAGTATTATTTATTGTAAATTGAGCAACATTTCATTCATTTGTTGCTTCCTTAATGTTTGATTAGGATTACATTATTATGTTTTATATACAATGTTACATTGAGGTGTACTCTGGCGGGCTCTGATTTTTTTTTCTTTTTTCTGGGGATCTTGTAACAGGAAACAATTGAGAAACATTGCACAAGACCAACAAGCCAAAGGAGAGCTGATGGGCAGCACGGTACCACAACTATAAATCATTTGCCTCACGGTTCTGAGGTCCAAGTTTGATTCCCTGTGGAGAGATTTCATGTTCTCCCATTGCCTGTGTAGTGGTTCTGCGTTGTGCATTTTTTTTGGATGATTAATGAGACGACACGCACGTTAGCTGGTCTCAACCTGGTTTAATCTTCTCTCTGTATTATAAAAGAGACAGATTCACAGATGTTCACAGATATCTCTTCACAATTACTCTCAAACTCTTCCACTCAGCAGTCTCACAAACAAGATGAAATATATCACAAAAACAAACATCTGATTTACATTGCAACAGATGAAAAGAATATGAAAAAAACTTGCATAAACTCACATAGCTGTATTATAAAGGAGACACATTCACGGATGTTGATAGGTTTCTCTTCAGTTACTCTCAAAACTCTGCAACATCAGGAACACGGTCACCACGCGGCTTCTGCTGACACTCATTCACACTGCACAAAACACATGGCCACCTACAAATGATGCACACGGACCTCGACATCTCCACTTCTCCAGCTAGCGAGTTTATGTTTGAAATTAATGAAACACATTCAACACCGTGCCTCTGTGACTAAAGCTGCTTTGCAAACGTTTAAAACTAACTGATATTCACATTCCACAACAAAACATTGAAAACCTGAGGAGAACAAAATGTGTATCTTCCACCAGGAATCTCACAAACAAGAGGAACTATTTCTTCCCACCACATGATAAGTGTGGCTTCAAAATAAAGCACGCAGCCTACTTTCTGTGTTTCTCAGATCTTCCAACAATTCAATGGCATTTTCCCCCTACAATGAACATTTTTAACACACAATGACGTTGAAAAGAACAAAAAAGAATAAATGACAGAGAAACTGCTGCCTTTCAAAATAAAACTGCGCTTCCACACCGTGTTCCTATTAGAGCACACGATGATCTCACCATTACATAAACTCAATAGTAGGGGATATAATTGGCAATCAAGACAAGTCTCTGACTTGCCTGACCAGTGATTCAGTGTCAAAAAAGGTTGCACTGTATTTGTCATTCAAGTCAGGAGTGGGGAATTTTCTAACATCTTTGAGGGGAGGCTTTTTTTTGGCTCATGAGATGATCAAAACCAAAAATTCATGCAGTCTCTGAACAAAACAGCAGGAAGGGGGCATCCAGAGTTGAACTGGAGACCTCTTGATATGCAGTCAAATGCTCTCCCACTGAGCTATACCCCCACGTCTTCCTGCAACCTCTTAGTTCTGTAGACAATTCAATATTCATCATTCGTTCCAGTTGTGAATTGTGTATGATTGAGATCTGTTAGGATCAAAGGATTTGTGCCTACCCGCTGCACTAGATCATTTTAGTTTAATTCCTGATTGTGAGTTTTACTTCTGACACTCACGTCTCTTGTCGATCTGCTTTAGGACCCTTCCATTGTTCTTGGTCCCTGGACTAAGCTATTGAAAAGTCACTTCTGTGGTGCAAGTCGGACCCTCAAGTTTCTTCGTTCACGATGGGGTCGTTTCCGTTACAGACGAATATTGGTGAAAGTGAAAATTATGTCAGTAGTGACCATGGTAAACACACTCAAAGTGGTGAAGACTGAGCAATGGTCATGTTTCTCAGCTATTTTCAGCAGTTGCTTCATGAATACAAACATCAACGGTGAAATTTTGAATGACGACAAACTTGGAAGAAGTGGACATTTGGATTTTCACCCAATAACTTCAAGTTTACACCTCAGTGACAAATGAAACATTCCTGACAAAAGCAGAAGTCATATAAATGCTCGAGGAGTCAGCTCCAAACCCATGTAATGTTTTTTCTAGTGGAATGGGATGTGAATTGAAAGGAGAACCTTTGATATCCATCAGAATGCCAAAGAAATGACCCTGATGTGACTTGAACACATAACCTTCTGATCTGGAGTCAGATGTGCTTCCGTTGCACCACAGAGCCATTTACAAGAGATGTCTGTAGAGGTGTAAGCTCAACAGTCGGGTATATAATTGGCAATACAAGTCACTGACATGCCCGACCGGTGAATCAGTGTCAAAAAAGTTTGCACAGAATTTGTCTTACAAGTCAGTGAGCAATTTTCTCCTATTTTTGAGGGGAGTTTTTTTGCACATGAGATGCTCAAAAACTTGATTTCATGCAGTTTCTGAACAAAACTTTGAACGTTCAACAGCTCTGTGCTTCACGGAGACTTGGTTTGGTGGACGAGTGTCTGACGCCGCCATCACGCTCCATGTCTACAACCTCCATCGTGTGGAGCGTGTCGCTGAGTTAACACGGAAAACGAAAGACGGTAGAATGTGTTTTGATATCAACAAGAAATGGTTCTGCATCTCTGTGCTTCATGGAGATTTGGCTTTGTGAATGAGTGTCTGACGTCGCCATCACGCTCCCTGCCTTCAACCAAGCAAATCTGACGGTATAAGACGATACAAATTGATTAAAAGACGATCTAGAGTCGATACAAGGCACGATTGCGACAAGATGATAAGGGACAATTTGACAATCCAGCCTTATTAAAAAAACAAAACAAAGCAATACACAACACAGAATGATGCACAAACAAATACTAGAAAATTATATGTGAAACAAGTCTCTTCTGTATGTGAGTGTGTGTGTGTGTGCCACACACCCCGTGTTGTGTTTATCAAAACGACCTGGAGGAGAGAATCTAACCACAAACTGAGCAGGGAAAAGGTTTCTCTTCAGGAAGTCTTCTCATTTCATTTGCTATTTTTTAAAACTTTTCCATCACAGAGAAAATTTGAAGTTAGTGTGACATGTTATATCATGTTTGGACTTTTTATCATGTCGTCATCAGTGAGGAGAGTGTGACATCATGTCATCACTATCTGATATTGGAGCTGCTCGTGATCCTCCAGTCCCTCAGCTTTGCAGTTTTCCACTTTGGCCATTTGGCTCGGGCCACATTTGCTTGAAGTTGAGAGCATTTTGTTAATAAAAGATTCTCAATGGTCGAAAGACATTCATTTCTTTTAATGCGGGGAATGGATTTGATATCCTGTACAAGCAAATTGAGTCATACTTTATTTATTGCTTATACATTTGTTATTTATTAAGATTGCTGGCATGGTGGATCAGTTGGTAAAACATTGGCCTCACAGTTCTGAGGTCCCGTGTTCAATCCCGGACCCGCCTGTGTGGAGTTTGCATGTTCTCTCCCTGCCTGTGTGGATTTTCTCCGGGGACTCCGGTTTCCTCCCATATTCCAAAAACATGTAATATTAATTGGACACTCTAAATTGCTCCTCGTTGTGATTGTGAGTGTGTCTGTTTGTTTCAATGTGCCCTGGGATTGGCTGGCAACCAGTTCAGGGTGTACCCCGCCTCCTGCCTGTTGACAGCTGTAATAGGCTACAGCACTCCCCGCGACCCTTGTAAGGGTAAGGGTATTAGCTCAGCTGGCAGAGCGTTAGACTGAAGATCGAAAGGTCCTTGTTTCAATCCCTGCTTTCAGCATTTAGTACAGAATTATGTGCTTTTTGGCTCTTATTAAACATCTGGTTATGTTTTCTGGCATGTTTTCGTTATTTGACAGGGTTGCAACCAGGCAACAGTTCGTACCCTCATGGAGCTGAAATAGCTCAGTTGGGAGAGCGTTAGACTGATGATCTAAAGGTCCGTGGTTCAATCCCTGGCTTCAGCATTTAGTACAGAATTATGTGCTTTTTGGCTCTTATTAAACATCTGGTTATGTTTTCCGGCATGTTTTCGTTATTTGACAGGGTTGCAACCACCAGGCAACAGTTGGTACCACCCTTGGAGTGAAATAGCTCAGTTGGGAGAGCGTTAGACTGATGATCTAAAGGTCCCTGGTTCAATCCCTGGCTTCGGCATTTAGTACAGAATTATGTGCTTTTTTGGCTCTTATGAAACATCTGCTTATGTTTTGCGGCATGTTTTTGGTTTTTGACAGAGTTGCAACCAGGCAACAGTTCCCACCATCATGGAGCTGAAATAGCTCAGTTGGGAGAGCGTTAGACTAAGTTCCCTGGTTCAATCCCTGGTTTCAGCATTTAGTACAGAATTATGTGCTTTTTGGCTCTTATTAAACATCTGGTTATGTTTTCTGGCATGTTTTCGTTATTTGACAGGGTTGCAACCAGGCAACAGTTCGTACCCTCATGGAGCTGAAATAGCTCAGTTGGGAGAGCGTTAGACTGAATATCTAAAGGTCCGTGGTTCAATCCCTGGCTTCAGCATTTAGTACAGAATTATGTGCTTTTTGGCTCTTATTAAACATCTGGTTATGTTTTCCGGCATGTTTTCGTTATTTGACAGGGTTGCAACCAGGCAACAGTTGGTACCCTCATGGAGCTGAAATAGCTCAGTTGGGAGAGCGTTAGACTGATGATCTAAAGGTCCCTGGTTCAATCCCTGGCTTCGGCATTTAGTACAGAATTATGTGCTTTTTTGGCTCTTATGAAACATCTGCTTATGTTTTGCGGCATGTTTTGGTTTTTGACAGAGTTGCAACCAGGCAACAGTTCCCACCATCATGGAGCTGAAATAGCTCAGTTGGGAGAGCGTTAGACTAAAGTTCCCTGGTTCAATCCCTGGTTTCAGCATTTAGTACAGAATTATGTGCTTTTTTGGCTCTTATGAAACATCTGGTAATGTTTTGCGGCGTGTTTTGGTTCTTTGATAGAGTTGCAACCAGGCAACAGTTCCCACCATCATGGAGCTGAAATAGCTCAGTTGGGAGACCGTTAGACTGAAGGTTTAAAGGTCCCTGGTTCAATCCCTGGTTGCAGAATTATGTGCTTTTTGGCTCTTATGAAACATCTGGTTATATTTTCCGGCATGTTTTCGTTATTTGACAGGGTTGCAACCAGGCAACAGTTCCTACCCTTGTGGAGCTGAAGTATCTCAGTTGGGAGAGCGTTAGACTGAAGATCTAAAGGTCCCTGGTTCAATCCCTGGTTTCAGCATTTAGTACAGAATTATGTGCTTTTTTGGCTCTTATGAAACATCTGGTTATGTTTTGCGGCGTGTTTTGGTTCTTTGATAGAGTTGCAACCAGGCAACAGTTCCCACCATCATGGAGCTGAAATAGCTCAGTTGGGAGAGCGTTAGACTGAACATCTAAAGGTCCCTGGTTCAATCCCTGGTTTCAGCATGAAGTGCAGAATTATGTGCTTTTTGGCTCTTATGAAACATCTGGTTATATTTTCCGGCATGTTTTCGTTATTTGACAGGGTTGCAACCAGGCAACAGTTCCAGCCCTCGTGGAGCTGAAATAACTCAGTTGGGAGAGCGTTAGACTGAAGATCTAAAGGTCCCTGGTTCAGTCCCTGGTTTCAGCATTTAGTACAGAATTATGTGCTTTTTGGCTCTTATTTAACATTGGTTATGTTTTGCGGCATGTTTTGATTTTTGAGAGAGTTGCAACCAGGCAACAGTTCCAGCCCACGTGGAGCTGAAATAGCTCAGTTGGGAGAGCGTTAGACTGAAGATCTAAAGGTCCCTGGTTCAATCCCTGGTTTCAGCATTTAGTACAGAATTATGTGCTTTTTGGCTCTTATTAAACATCTGGTTATGTTTTGCGGCATGTTTTGGTTCTTTGATTGAGTTGCAACCAGGCAACAGTTTCCTCCCTCATGGAGCTGAAATAGCTCAGTTGGGAAAGCATTAGACTGAAGATCTAAAGGTCCCTGGTTCAATCCCTGGTTTCAGAATTTAGTACTGAATTATGTGGGTTTTTTTCGGCACTTATTAAACATCTGGTTATGTTTTGCGGAATGTTTTGGTTCTTTGATTGAGTTGCAACCAGGCAACAGTTCCCACCCTCATGGAGCTGAAATAGCTCAGTTGGGAGAGCATAAGACAAAAGACCTAAAGGTCCCTGGTTTCAGCATTTAGTTCAGAATCATGTGCTTTTTGGCTCTTATTAAACATCTGGTAATGTTTTCCGGCATGTTTTGGTTTTTGACAGAGTTGCAACCAGGCAACCGTTCCCACCCTCATGGAGCTGAAATAGCTCAGTTGGGAGAGCGTTAGACTGAAGATCTAAACGTCCCTGGCTCAATCCCTGGTTTTAGCATTTAGTACAGAATTATGTGCTTTTTTTGGCTCTTATGAAACATCTGCTTATGTTTTGCGGCATGTTTTGGTTTTTGACAGAGTTGCAACCAGGCAACAGTTCCTACCCTCATGGAGCTGAAATAGCTCAGTTGGGAGAGTGTTAGACTAAAGGTCCCTGGTTCAATCCCTGGTTTCAGCATTTAGTTCAGAATTATGTGCTTTTTGGCTCTTATGAAACATCTGGTTATGTTTTGCGGCGTGTTTTGGTTCTTTGATAGAGTTGCAACCAGGCAACCGTTCCCACCCTCACGGAGCTGAAATAGCTCAGTTGGGAGAGCGTTAGACTGAAGATCTAAAGGTCCCTGGTTCAATCCCTGGCTTCAGCATTTAGTACAGAATTATGTGCTTTTTGGCTCTTATGAAACATCTGCTTATGTTTTGCGGCATGTTTTGGTTTTTGACAGAGTTGCAACCAGGCAACAGGTCCTACCCTCATGGAGCTGAAATAGCTCAGTTGGGAGAGCGTTAGACTGAAGATCTAAAGGTCCCTGGATCAATCCCTGGTTTCAGCATTTAGTACAGAATTATGTGCTTTTTTCGCTCTTATGAAACATCTGGTTATGTTTTGCGGCATGTTTTGGTTCTTTGATAGAGTTGCAACCAGGCAACAGTTTCTCCCCTCATGGAGCTGAAATAACTCAGTTGGGAGAGCGTGAGACTGAAGATGTAAAGGTCCCTGGTTCAGTCCCTGGTTTCAGCATTTAGTACAGAATTATGTGGTTTTTTTTTTCGGCACTTATTAAACATCTGGTTATGTTTTGCGGAGTGTTTTGGTTCTTTGATAGAGTTACAACCAGGCAACAGTTCCCACCCTCATGGATCTGAAATAGCTCAGTTGGGAGAGCGTTAGACTGAAAATCTAAAGGTCCCTGGTTCAATTCCTGGTTTCAGCATTTAGTACAGAATTATGTGTTTTTTTTTCGGCACTTATTAAACATCTGGTTATGTTTTGCGGAATGTTTTGGTTCTTTGATAGAGTTACAACCAGGCAACAGTTCCCACCCTCATGGATCTGAAATAGCTCAGTTGGGAGAGCGTTAGAGTGAAGATCTAAAGGTCCCTGCTTCAATCCCTGGCTTCAGCATTTAGTATAGAATTATGTGCTTTTTTGGGTCTTATTAAACATCTGGTTATGTTTTCCGGCATGTTTTGGTTATTCGACAGGGTTGCAACCAGGCAACAGTTCCTACCCACATGGAGCTGAAATAGCTCAGTTGGGAGAGCGTTAGACTGAAGATCTAAAGGTCTCTGGTTCAATCCCTGGTTTCAGCATTTAGTACAGAATTTTGTGGGGTTTTTTTCGGCACTTATTAAACATCAGGTTATGTTTTGTGGAATGTTTTGGTTCTTTGACAGGCAACAATTCATAGCCTCATGGAGCTGAAATAGCTCAGTTGGGAGAGCATTAGACTGAAGATCTAAAGGTCCCTGGTTCAATCCCTGGTTTCTGCATTTAGTATAGAATTATGTGCTTTTTTGGCACTTATTAAACATCTGGTTATGTTTTGTGGCATTTTTTGGTTCTTTGATAGAGTTGCAACCAGGCAACAGTTGCTTGCCTCAAGGAGCTGAAATAGCTCAGTTGGGAGAGCGTTAGACTGAAGATCTAAAGGTCCCTGGTTCAATCCCTGGCTTCAGCATTTAGTACAGAATTATGTGCTTTTTGGCTCTTATTAAACATCTGGTTATGTTTTCCGGCATGTTTTGGTTATTCGACAGGGTTGCAACCAGGCAACAGTTCCTACCCTCATGGAGCTGAAATAGCTCAGTTCGGAGAGCGTTAGACTGAAGATCTAAAGGTCTCTGGTTCAATCACTGGTTTCAGCATTTAGTACAGAATTTTGTGGGTTTTTTTCGGCACTTATTAAACATCTGGTTATATTTTGTGGAATGTTTTGGTTCTTTGACAGGCAACAATTCATAGCCTCATGGAGCTGAAATAGCTCAGTTGGGAGAGCATTAGACTGAAGATCTAAAGGTCCCTGGTTCAATCCCTGGTTTCTGCATTTAGTATAGAATTGTGTCCCTTTTTGGCACTTATTAAACATCTGGTTTTGTTTTGCGGCATGTTTGGGTTCTTTGACAGAGTTGCAACCAGGCAACAGTTTCTCTTCTCACTGTCCTGAAATAGCTGAGTTGGGAGAGCGATAAACTGAAGATCCAAAGGTCCCTGGTTCAATACCTGGTTTCAGCACTTACTACAGAAGCATGTTTTTTTTTTTTGTTCTTATTAAACATCTGGTTATGTTTTGTGGCATGTTTGGGTTCTTTGACGGATTGCAACCAGGCAACAGTTACGACCCTCACAGAGCTGAAACAGCTCAGTTGGGAGAGCGATAGACTGAAGAGCCAAAGGTGTGAGGTTCAATCCCTGGTTTCAGCAGTTATTACAGAAGTATGTGCTTTTTTTGCACTTATTAAACATCTGGTTATGTTTTGCTTCAGCCTAACTGCAAGGGGGCCACGGTGGAGGTGAGCAGAGGTGGGAGTTCAATTGCAAACTCTGTGGATGAGTATTTGCTTCCGAGGTTGGTGTCTCCCAACATAAGCGGCATGTCCACGTGGCGGAGTGGAAGGCAAGGAAGATAGAGAAGGTAGAGGGGGTCAAAGGAACGAAGCTCTGGAGTGTGGGGGAGCTGATCCTACTTCTGGCAGAGATGGGAGGCACGTGAGCAATTCTCGGGGCTTGGGGAGTTTGGAACGAAAGCTACCACCGACAACTGCGAGTTCCATGTTCTGATTCTGGCAAAGGGGTTGATGGAAAACCTGGCTAGATTGAAGAACTGCACGGCCCCGGGAGCAGACAGGATCAGCAAAAGCGCGCTGTTGCACTGGGACCCCCAGGGTGAGCAACTGGCACAGCTGTTCACGACATGGTTGGTCCGTGGAGTCATTCGCCGGGCTTTCAAGGAGTGCCGCATGCGGCTGTTGCCGAAGTCCAAGGATCCGGATGAATTGCGGGATCCAACTGGGTGGCATCCCGTGACGATAGGATCGGTGGTTCTGAGGCTGTTTGCGAGGTGTATGACGATGAGGCTATCGCGAGCCTGTCCTCTGAACCCCGGACAACGCGGTTTCCTTGCTTACTCGAGTGGGTTTGCGGATAACCTGGTGATCTTGTCCGAGATCATCAGGAACTCGAGGTCTGAGGGGACTCCGCTGGCAGTTGTGTTCGTTGATTTTGCGAAGGCTTTTGATTCCATATCTCACGAGCATATCCTGTGTTCTCTGAGAGAACGCGGTGTCGATGAATATGTTGAGTTAATCCATAACTCATATGTGGACTGCGTGACCAGGGTATCTTGTGTTGACAGCCAAACACAGGCAATACGTCTACAAGTTGGAGTGAAGCAAGGTGACCCAATGTCCCCACTGCTTTTCAACTTGGCCATGGATCCCTTTATCCATGGGCTCAAACAGGCCAGATCCGGGCTACAATGGAGCGATATGTCTATCGCTACACTAGCCTTCGTTGATGATCTTGTGCTGGTGAGTGGTTCGAAGGAGGGGATGGGGAGGAGTCTGGCGATGCTGGACCACTTCTGCAACTTAACGGGGTTGAAGGTTCAACCCAGGAAGTGCCACGGGTTCTATATGGAGCGAGGAGTGGTGAATGACTGTGAAGCCTGGAGGATCGGTGGAACGCCTATACACATGATTCCTCCGGGTGAATCGGTCAGTTACCTAGGAGTGCAAGTAGAATCGCAAAAATGATCAGCTCCACCGACTACTGGACCCGCGTCCTGACATCCAGGGCAGTAACACAATCGGAATGGGCAAATTTGTGGGTGAACGTAGGCAGGAATTCGGAGAGTGTGCCTGGAAGGGGCATGGGGAGCACTCTCCAGGAAGACTCGGGTGGGCCGCTGGTATGTCCAGACTGGCAAAGGGCCGAAAACGTAGTTTGGGCTTCAGGTACAAGGTGTGGGGGTTGCCCAATTACGAGGGGACAAAACCAGTAACTCGTGGCTGGCTGATCCGACGGCTGTAGGGTTCCGCCAGAGATATTGGATAGCTGCCCTCTCGTTGAGGGTTGTAGATGAAAATTGTGAATGAAGTGTCCAGTGCTGTAAACAATGGATTTAATGCTGAATTGGAAATTAAAGATTATTTTAAAAATATTCTACTAAGTTCCTGAAACACTGAAACGGAATTTTCAAATTATTCTACTTTGTTCCCTGCTTGACGGTGGCGCTTGTAGTCTGCAGGATGGGATTTGAGATGTGAGGTGGGGGGCTGACAGGTGAGATCTGCAGCCAGACTCTCTTGAGTGCAAGAGGACCAGGAAATGGTGCAAATGTGGTTGAGTTACGATATGAACAAAATACAAGTGTGTTCGAGTATTCGTAAATATATTTATTATGGACTTAGCCAGGACAAAGCCAGCTCCTACACACAGATGCAACAGTATCTTCCGAGAAGTGGCCAAGGAAAACTACATCATAACCAAAGAATCTGCCACATCATCACCAAAACTGTACCTTTGTTCATTTCATCTGCTCACCCCTCCTTTTGACCTTGTGTGTTTTCTAATTAAAAAAAGAGTATGTGAGAGGCTGGTTCAGAACGTGTTTGGAGTCTGTAACTGGCCTGTCTCTCACGTCCTCCTGATCAGAAGAAAGACGACTTCTTGTCTGTTATTTGTGCAATTATTCCAGCAAGTGAGGTGATAAACCTAAAAAAGTGCTCTCTCATTTTTGTTTCTTCAGGGTCTCACATGCCCCTCAAACTGCGACATCGTAATGAGACCCCCAATTTTTTTTCTAGAACTTGAAAACTGCATTTCTCACAGCCAAAATTAATGAAGAAGCATACTGCAAGAACAAGGCGCACAGAAATGAAAAACATGAGCACTTGTCCTACTGGCTGTTGAAATTTCCAGAGATCTTATCGGATATTTAATTCCCGGGACCCTTTTGAGTCCTGTTCTCCTTGAGAAGGATAACCAAAGTACAAAGAACCTACAAAGAAGAGCACATGACTTCATTCCTTGTCACAAGGGCAGCAGTGTGTTTTAAATGAAGGAGATAATCACATGTCTCATTAATCATTTGGCTGGCACCCAAAACAAGAATCACTTGCCTTCAACCAACACAGAAATGTTCAATGACCCCATTGCTTGCTACAAGGGCCACCTTGAACCACTTGTAAGCGTAATCCATAATGTGGTACTACAGATGGAATAGCTGTGCTCCTCCAGGAGTTGAACCCAGGACTTCTCACACCCAAAGCAAGAACATACCTCCAGACCAACAAGCCACATGCGTCACTACTGCCAAAAAGTTTCACAGCCCTGGATGGTTGGGTCACCTGCCATCCACCAAACAGTGCCGATCACACTCCTCATCTCCGGCACTCACCCTGAAACCATATCGCTCTTTGTCAACCCTTCCTCTGTGATGCCTGTGGTTCTTGGTATTCCCTGGCTTCAAATTACAAGACCACTGTAGACTGAACCCATTGAACTATCACGAGATGGAGTCCTCGCTGTCGCTGCCACTGCCTGGTTTCTGCTGTGAGAGCCTCCAAAGACGCTCCACCTGCTGTCGACCCAGTGGACCTCTCACAAGTTCCACAAGAATATTGTGACCTACCACAGTTTTCTACCACATTCATTTTGCTGATTACCACAACTTTGGAAACAGTTGCGCGCAGAGAATATTTTCAAACAATATTTTATTATGGTGGCATTCGAGTCAACATGTCAAATATGACAAGCACCTCATGTACAACAGTTCCTTGACGACAAAAAAAACCCAAAAAAACTCAGCCGAAGACCACTTCTTCCTGGGAAAACAGTACAGGAGTCTCCTCGTTAGTATAGTGGACAGTATCTCCACCTATCACGCGTAAGACTGGGGTTCGATTCCCTGACGGGGAGATGGTGTTATACTTTGTTTTTTGTGGGGCTCGTCTTCGCGAAAAACAAACCGAGCAGGTTTGTTTTCAAACAAGGACCGTGCATCAAGCATATATAACAACTCCAGTTCTACACAGGTGAAATTGTTGCTCGCCAAAGCGAGAATAATACATCGAGACCAACGCGCCACATGCGTCACTGTGTGCCTCAGTCTACTACCATCCCGCAAAGGTTCACGGTTATCTCCTCTGTTACCCATCAAACACTGCCGATCCCACTCTTCATCTCCGGCAATCACCACGAAACCATATCACTGTTTGTCACTCCTTCCCCTGAGGTTCTTGGTATTCCCTGGCTTCAAATTACAAGACCACAATAGATGGAACTGATTTAACTATCACTTGATGGAGTCCTCACAGTCTTTCCCACTGCCTGCTTTCTGCTGCTCCAAAGACGCTCCACCTTAATGTTGTGTATATTTTCGTCAGTCAAGAAGATATCAGCGGCGTCCCACGTTGAGGATTCACAACATTCGGTCCCAATTCAGCAAGATTGAGTTAAGCCCGATCGTCCCTCCGCCAACATGGATATTACTCATGAACCTCTGCGGCAGAAATATATTCAGCAATAGCCACTCACTTGAGAGGACCATCAAACCAAACTGCTTATCCTCACAAGGGTCACAGGAGTACTGGAGCATGCCCCAGCTAAAATTGGGCAAAAGTCATATTGGACTGTGGGCTGGTTGCCAGAGAGTTGCAGGGAACATTGCAACACCACCACTGAGCAGGAATAGAGCCCACACCACTTACAGGAAAGGTTGGTGTGTGCACCACTACACCGTCAGTGACCAGCTGAGAAGGGGCTGTCTGATGTCATCAGCTTCGTGAGATTGTGATTCATAGGATATTTTCATGTATTAGAAAAGCTTCTCTTACCAGGAACTGAGCATAAGAGTCTCCTCGTTAGTATAGTGGCCAGTATAGCCGCCTGTCACGCGGAAGACCGGGGTTCGATTCCCTGACGGGGAGTTAAAGAAAGTTAATTTCAGCTTTTCATGCGGCTCTTACGAAAGCAAGCAGAGCAGCTTTGTTTCCATACAGGACCTCGAGCATCTGTGACAAATATCACAACTACTGTAGACTGTAACTGTTGCTCGTGTGATGTCTGTCGGCAGAACCACCAAACCACCTTGTTCGCTCGCATGGGTTCAGGTGCAGTTAGAAGCGGGGCAGGTGTGCAAAACAATCGTGAAACACTGAACATTCTCGGACACAGCATGATGTGAAACTTGTTGGACTGTTGGCATCACAGTTCTTGGGACCGAAGGTTCAAAGTAGGACGAGTCGTTATAACACAGACCTAGGACGAGCGACGCTTTACAAACAATAATTCACGTGTGACTTCCTGCTTGGAAACAAAATTGCTCAAGTGCTTTCCACAAGAAAAAGCCCCACGAAAAGCAACAAGGCAGCATTATTTAATATCCATTGATGAATCGAACCCGACTCTTCCACATGACGTAGATACTGTCCACTATACTAAAGAGGAGACCCTTAGGATCTTGATCCTGGACAACGGAAGCCACTGTATGTTCTCACGGGTGACTGGCTGAGAACCACAGACGAAAAAATAGTTGGCATGTTCTGTGAGCGAATTTTTTCTCCGGCCAATCCGGTTCCCTTCATGCCATGAAAACATCAATGGTAGATCGAGTGAAGTCATCATCATCATCATCATCATCATATTTAAATATTCACTGATTTATAAATAATAGAGTGAAACACTTCAACCGGAAATGAAAATTGTAAATGAAGTGTCCAGTGCTGTACACAAATGGATTTAATGCTGAAACCGGAAATTGAAGATTATTTTAAAAATATTCAACTAAGTTTGGCTTGGGTCGGGCATGAAGCCATCGTGAGGCTCATCGTGCAATGGATAACATGTCTGACTTGTCATGATTGCCAAATGAAGCCTTGCAGCAATATTAATTTCCACATGGTTCAAAGCTTCATGCTGATTTATTTGCTTCATGGCACTATCAAGTGGTCGTGAAACCCAAGAGAGCAACAGTGTTGAACATTCTATGGCTATTCGTTCAAGAAAATGGTTTGAATGTGCTCGTGTTACTATTTCCTGGTCTTGTAGAATGCTTCAAAAATGAGTGTCAAGTATTAACTTTTGTGGCTCGTTGGTCTAGGGGTATGATTCTCGCTTAGGGTGCGAGAGGTTCCGGGTTCAAATCCCAGATGTTTCTCACTGCAAAAAGGTGAAGCTGACAGACCCTTGTCAGCGAATGGAAATTTGGGCAAAAGGGTTTTTCTGGGACTTGAAAACTGGACTTCTCAAGGTCACAGGTAATTTAGAAACATGCCGAAAGAACAAGGCCCACAGATATGAAAAAGATGATCACTTGTCATACTGGCCACTGTGGCCGACGGCAAAGGATTCCTGGCTGTTGACATTTCCAAAGAGAGCTTGTTGTGAATTTCAACCCTGGGATCTCTTTCACTCCTGCTCCCCTCGAGAAATGTTCCCCAAGAACAACAAGCAACACAGAAGAGCAAATGACTTCATAACTCATCAACAACAATGAAGTACATTACCACATAACTCAATGATCACTTGGCTGCCACCCTAAACAAGAATGAACCCTTGAGTTTCAACACAGGCCACCTTGAGAAAGAGAGCAAGGTAAAACATTACAGCATACTGAGCCACAACGGTCAGCTTAGCAGGGTTCGTCCGGGAGTTGAACCCGGGACCTCTCGCACCTGAAGAAAGAATCATACCTCTAGAACAGCAGTCGGCAACCCGCGGCTCCGGAGCCTCATGCGGCTCTTTCATCCTTATAATGCGGCTCTGATTGGCTTGGGAAAAAAAATTACAAAAAAAAATTTTTTGTATTTAATTGAAGTGCGTTTTATTTGTGTTAGTTTTTTATATTATTTTAGTTCTAAATTTGAAGATTGTGATCTTGAAATATTAAAATATTATTAAATTATTTGATATTATTTTTTTCGTCGCTCAAAATAGACGTCACACTGCGAAGCGGGTATACCCGCTGAAACGCCGTCTATTTTGAGCGACTTTCAAGCCCGGCAAAGCCAATGGAGAAACATGCTGCGGTAAAGTAGTAGAAGTTTTTTTTTTTCTTCATTTTAGATGTGCGGCTCCCAGTGTTTTCTTTTCCGTGGAAACCGGGTTCAAATGGCTCTTTCGGTGTCAAAGGTTGCCGTTGTTCTAGAGCAACGAACCACATGGGTGGGTGTGTGCCCCCAGCCACTCCCATCTCCGTAAAACTTCACGGCCCTAAAGGGCCAGGTCATCTCCTCTGTCACCCACCAAACCCTGCCGATCCCGCTCTTCATCTCCGGGAATCACCGTGAAACCCCATCACTCTTTTTCACTCCTTCCCCTGAGGTTCTTGGTATTCCCATGGTGACAGCGGACGAAACCATTGGCCCACGGCCATCAATTTTAGTCAGTGCATAAAGCTGAAATCAAAACAACTTTGACACAATTAGTTTTAAGATAAGAAAACAAAACCATTGACGAAAAGCCCTGACAAACAGCTGCTTGCATTCTCAGTTTGCTTTTCTTCTTTCTCTCTGTTTTCTGTTCCTCTCAGGCCCGTCCACCTCAACCTCGGTATAAGTGTTAATCTTTTTGTTTATAATGATTATTGTTGTTAGTATTAGCACCAGCAGGAGGCATTGAGGTCACTTGGGGTTATTGAGGGCCTGGGTGTTAATTATCTGAGATGGTTATCCTCACAAAGGGCGCATGAGTGCTGGAGCCTCTCTCAGCGATTGTCAGGCAGGAGGCAGGGTACATGCTGAACCGTTTGCCAATGAATTGCTACTTGTAGGATCCTCTATTGTTCAAATGTTGGCATGTAATACACAGCTGTGTGCTGTCTGACGACCAGGGTTTGATCCCTGCCTTGCCTTTGTGGAGTTTGCATGTTCTTCCCGTGCACGTGTAGGTTTTTCTTTCCTGGCACTCCAGTTTCCTCCCATATTCCCAAAACATGCAACATTAATTGGACACTCTAAATTCACCCAATTTATACATATTTGTCTGAATTTCCATACTTTTTTAAATTTTGTCACGAACATTATTGCAGTTACAAGACAGTTATTGTAGTGTTAATATTTAATTGAAAAATATACTCATGACTCTAATTATTCATCAATTAGAGTTTCAATGTTTATTTATGAAATAAAACAATGTGATAATGTGGGGAGTGACATGAATGTTGCTTTTCATCACTATCCAAAAGCGGTTGGGATGGTATTCTGGATCAAATATTAATGAATATTTTTAGGAACGCAGTAAAATGTTGAGATGATTCACTTGATTGACACAAAAATGCAGATAAAACATTTCAGTTTCACTGGTGCTGGCTCAGCATCCTGCAGGGTTTCAGCCTTGTTGCCATGGTGACAGATTTAGAAAGACAACCTTGGCAGCTTTCAACAGCCGTGATCGTATAGTGGTTAGTACTCTGCGTTGTGGCCGCAGCAACCCCGGTTTGAATCCGGGTCATGGCAGGGTTGAATCTGTGAAGCTAATTTTTTTAGTCCTTATGATTGATATTTGGATGAATCCCTTACGAATTCCAAAAATAAATGAACTAAAGACAATTATTGAAGTAATTAATTGCCATCACAGTACGAATTCAAATTTCTGGCATTGAATTTTTTTAACACTGAAATCCAATGTAAAAAATTCAACGTGCGTATGTGATTTATTTGTGTGATACAGGCAAATAAGTATTTGAACACCTGTCTATCAGCTAGAATTCTGACTCTCAAAGACCTGTTAGGCCGCCTTGAAAAGTCCACCTCCACTCCATGTATTATCCTGAATCAGATGCACCTGTGTGAGGTCGTTTGCTGCATAAAGACATATTTCATGATTCAATTGATGCATCACTGCTATATAATTACTTTAAAAAGGCAGATGTGGTTGATAAAGGAGTTCTCGAGGTATCAAGAAAAAATATATATATTTGTGACCTAACCTTCAAAGAAGACATTTCAGGTGAACATACCAAAAACATCATTCTGAACGGGCTTTGATACCACATGCAAAATACACAACCGAGCTAGCCAGGAGTTGAACCTAGAATCTTCTGATCCGTAGTCAGACGCGTTATCCATTGCGCCACTAGCCCTACACAAAAGTGCACCTTCTGCAAACCCATGTATACAATTTTCACTGTACCACACCTGCCAAATAACGGCATCGAAAAAGGCGACTGAGGGGCTTTATTCCTGCTGTGACCCGGAATTGAACAAGGATTGCGTGGCAACAAAGCAGAGAACGAACCACTACTCGATCACAGATTTGTGGAAACTGCCACGAAAGTTGTCTGTATATAGCTGTTGGCTGCAATGGGAAGATTTCATGATCCAGGACTGACCCATTTTGGGAAGGCCTCGTCAGATCGTCTCGGATGCGGTGCTTTCATTGGCACAGGCCAAGTTCGTCTCCGGGTCGTGACAGGCAAATTCTTCAACTTGTTTCTTCAAGTGATGATCAAGATTGACAATTGTATGGATTAACCTGTCTTATCGGCAAAAACATCGATTTCAGCATTAAATATGGATCCTCTATGCCAAGTGTCTCTAATGTTTCCATGTGCCTTCATTTATTATCACCTTCTTAATGTTTAACAGGATCGGACAAACTCAATAATGTGCTGCCCAACGGGCTGCAGATAATAAAAAAGAAGCAATCAAATAAACAAAGTCAGCCTACCTACTCTATGTAAAAGTTAAGGTCAAATGAAAGCAATCACAATAACCACAGTCAGCACATAAGGTACACAAATCACATACTACCTGTGTTAAAAATATAAAGGATATAGCGATTTAAAGGATAGGTGGATGAGGGGATTCAAAACACAATGGCCCTCACTAATAGTTGAGGCCCATTGTGGTTGAGTCGAGAATTGATGTTTGGTCCTCGTTGTGTACTCGACGCAGGCAATACGTTAGCGCAGTAGGCTAACTTGGGCCGAGCAGCTTCGAACAATACGAGATAAGATTTGTTAAATTTATTAAGTCCTCACAGCCCTCGTCGTATAAGTTATGAAGTTACTCACGTTCGAAGTTTCTTCAACATCCACAAATTGATCACAAACGCGTCTTGTTGTTAACAAGCTCAGGTAAGGAATACGAGGCTGATGAGCAAGTTTATGTTGGGGTTTCCACTCACCCAACCTCTTTCAACCGTTTAACTGGAAAATGAGGTTTAAATTGTGTTTTAGTCCTTTAAAGTGGTGATGGGAGAATTGTGTTGAAGTTTGAAACCGTTCCCAGCTAATTTGGTGACTCAAATCCAGACCAAACTCAACGGTCAGAGACGAAGCGCGTTAAAAACAAAAACATAAAATATTAGTGGCAAAAAGCTGCCTGGACACTCAGTTTGCTTTTTCTTTCCTTTCTCTCGGTTTCCTGGTCCTCTTGCACTTGAGAGAGTCTGGCTGCAGGACTCACCTCACATCTCAAGTCCCATCCTGCAGACCCCCAACTGCCATCGTCAGGCAGGGAACAAAGTAGGATCATTTGAAAATTGTGTCCATTTCTGTTTCAGCGTTTAAGGAACTCAGATGAATATTTTCTAGATAATCATTAATTTCCGGTTTCAGCATTAAAGCCATTCATATACAGCACTGCACACTTCATTAACACACTCCTTTCTTTCCTGGTTGAAGTGTTTTAATCTTTTATTAATAAATCAGTGACTACTTAAAACGGGTAGAAGTGTAGATGATGATGACGATGACTCTTCAATCAATCTACCATTGATGTTTTCATTGAATGGAAGGAAACCAGAGGTCACAGCCGCCGTCACGTTTTCCTTGTCACAGGTGACTGCTGGCCAAGATGGCGCCGCAAGTAGACCGGAAAGCGCTGCGGCGTAAAACTGCAAGCAAGTTAGTTGTCATGATGAGAATGAAGAACTGAAAACAGCACACATTGCACAAGACCCATCCGGACTTTAACCAGACTGAGGACCAATCACAGTGGAGGACAAATGCACAACACCTGTGTCCTAATTAGTGATGGTTGTCGTTTCATCAATCACCTTCATTCACCTCAGCTGAGCACTTTTGGAAATAAAACATTAACTGGAATATCAGTTTTAAAAATACAGATGTCCCAAAAAATGTATACACACTTTGAATAATGATATTTGTAAATTCTTTTACATGTTAAAAATGATTTGAATTATAATAGATGTCAGGTTTACAATTATTTAAAGTGTGAATAAATTTTTTTGGACACCTTATACTGTATATACTGCCTACGTTTTTGGAGGAAAATATGAACATCCATCCATCCCTTTTCTTTGCCACTTGTCCTCACGAGGGTCACGGGAGTGCTGGAGTCCATCCCAGCTGTTATCGGGCAGGAGGCAGGGTACACCCTGAACTGGTTGCCAGCCAATCACAGGGCACATAGAGACAAAGAGCCACACTCCCAATCACAGCTAAGGGGAATTTAGCATCCAATTAATGTTGCATGTTTTAGGATGTGGGAGGAAACCGGAGTGCCCGGAAAAAAAAAAAAAAACACACAGCCAAGGGGAGAACATGGAAACTCCACACAGGCGGGTCCAATATTGAACCCAGGACCTCGGAACTGTGAGGTCAACGCTTTACAGCTGCTCCACCGTGCCGCCATCTTTTAAGCAATATGTGTGAATCACAACCAACCTTATCACTGAGTCAAGGAAACTGTGAAAATTTTTCCATCCATTGAAAAAAAAAGTGGAATGAAGTTACTTTTTATTCCAAAATGCTGAGCTCCACGGTATACTCTTCAAGAAACTTTTTGAGGGAGTCGGGAACAAAATGGCATTTCCAATCATAAAGCAAGAAGATTTTATTTTTTTTTAGGTACAAGTGAATTACTCTTCATGGTAATCCTTGAATAAGAAATGGTGAGTTAACCAAGTCTATAATCAGAAAGCCAAGTTGAATAAACAGTAAACTGCCATCAATCGTGTTCTTTCATCCAGTAGGAAAGAACCCTGAGTCACCACAGTCATCTGCCTCATCCAAGACGGTCCAGACGGAGTCTGCGTACCAACAGGAAGTGGAGCAACTGGAGCTGAGCATGACTTCCCAGTTCCAATCCATTTGGATTCCTTTTGGGTCTGGGGCAAAGTTTGCATTGTTTAAACGGTGTCTCAATTATGGACTCTGATCCTACAGCATAGACTAAAATGAACATTAGACTTGGTTCTCTAACAGTGTCAATCTCAAACCTATGAACCAAAAGGCAGCGTGTGTGGGAAAAAAACTCATTCCTGTTTCAACTAAGTTAAATAGCATTGAAATTAATTGTGACTGTTAGATCACATTAACTTCCTGTTTTAAGCTTGTAGACTTGAAGTAGAATCCGCTTGTTCATTGTTGCAAAGTTGGTTGTTGACGGCGCCTTGTCATCGAGTAATGTACAATTTATGAGCAAACAATTTAAAAAGTTGATACTCTGAATAATTATAATTATAAATTGTGACGTCTCATTTAGGCGGCGCAGTGATTCA
>NC_084659.1:4770654-4840775 GCF_019802595.1 Syngnathoides biaculeatus | reverse complement strand
CAATAAAAATGTTGAGATGATTCACTTGATGACACAAAAATGCAGATAAAACCTTTCCGTTTCACTGGTGTGGCTCACTCCTCAGGTTTCAGCCTTTGTTGTTGGCCATGGTGAACAGATTTAGAAAAAACCAAACCTTGCCACCCGTTTCAACAGCCGTGATCGTATAGGTGTTTAGTACTTTCTGCGTTGTGTCTGGCAGCCACCTGGTTCGAATCCGGGTCACGGCAGTTCTGTGAGCTAATTTTTTTTAGTCCTTATGGTTGATAATTTGTATGAATCTCTTTAGAATACAAACATGAACGGACCACACAATGATAGCAGTAATTAATTAATCCATCAGAATCAAAGAAAGGACTCTACAAATAGTAACACAAGCCCATTCAAAAACCTTTTCTTGAAAAATACCATTCATTTTCAACACTGTTGACCAAATGGGATTCCCGACACTTGCTTGGGCCGTAGTGCAAATAAGGCCTCATGAAGATTTGGACCAGTGGAAATTATTGGCTGCAAAGGACTCATTTGGGCAGACATGTTAATCCTTGCACCCATTTGCCTCACTTGTCTTAAAGCCCTACCCCCAGCCCTCTTAAGGACTGTCACTGTCCCAGCCAAATTTCAAAATTTCAAACCTCCAGGACTAAGAAAGAACTCCTGGACTCTGGTCCTGCTGTGACTCAAGATTTAAACCAGGGTTGCCTCCAGCACAACACAAGTTACTAAGCACTATATCTTCCATGCAGGTGCAGGATGAACATGCAAACTCACACAACCGGGATGGGATTTGAACCATATTCTCAGAATTCTGGAGGCCAATGCTCAACAGCCGCAACAAAACCCAACACCGTGTACAGTCTTGCTCCCCACACCCAGTTTTGAAACAAGTACCAGCACACACAGCTGCTTTAAACTATGGAAACGTCCGCTCTCCTTAAGATTTACACATGAGTCAAAAAAAAAAAAAACAAATAAAATAAATTACTAAACAGCTCCTTGAACAAGCAAGCAAGAAAAAATGATTGGTTTCCACCCGGTTCAACCTTGACCTTTCCACGTGTGAGACAAACATGATAACCACTTACAACTATGGAAACTGCCAGGCTGTGCTTTTGTGAGAGAGAAAGATGAACCTCCTAACTCTTAGAGTAACGCTTCTCAGCTATTTCATCAGCAGTTGCTTCAAACCAACATCAACATGAAATTTTGAATGACTACAAATTTGGAAGAAGTGGCCTTTGGATTTCACCCTATAACTTCAATTTACACCCTCAGTGACAAATTAAAAAAAACATTCCTGACAAAAACAAGAATTGAGTTAGTTGCACGAGCGGTCAGCTCAACCCCATGATATGTCCTTTTTTCAGTGGAAAAGTTTGTGAATTCAAAGTAGTGCATTTCGGACTTATCCCATCAGAATGCAGCCAAAGAAAGGACCCCTAATGTATTTGAACACACATTCCGATCTGGAGTCACCAAGATACCGTTGCGCCACAGAGCAGGTAATGAAGGGCTGTCGTGGAGGTGTAAGAAAGGCTACCAGGAGCAGGTATAAATTGCCATACAGCGACGGAACATGTGCCTGACCGTGAATCAGTGGTAAAAAAAAAAAAGCTTGCATTGTATTTGTTTCATTGAAAATCATCAGGACTGGCAATATTTTCTCCCATCTTTGAGGGGATGTTTTTTTTGCCCATGATATGAAATCAAACCCTGAAATTCATGCAGTCCTCTGAACAAAACGTGGAAGGGGGCATCCAGAGTTTGAGCTGGAGACCCTCTTGATATATGCAGATCAAATGGTCAACCACTGAGCTAACACCCCCTTGCCTTGTCACAGTGCCCTCTTAGTTGGGTAGACAATTCCATATTCATCATTTGTTACCAGTTTGTGGTTTTTCAGGTTTGAGAAATGTGTATGATTGAGAACTGTTCCCTCAAACGAACCTTTCCCCTGTTCTTGGTCCCGGAAAAGCTATATATGTGACGTGTCAGTTGACGTCACAGCTCACATCCGTTTTGATTTTTTCTGGCCGCCATATTGGTAGGTCTCATTTCACAGGTTTACATTCGATTACATAAGAGGGTCTTAATGGCTTTATTAACTTTTTTTTGTTGTTTTGGTTTTGTGTTTTGCTCAAGAACTTCTCTGGACATTAAAAAAAGAAACACCTTGGTTTATTTCCAAATTCGTCCTTTGTGCAATTGGCATGACCGGATATCATACATTGCTGTCATCTATCATTGCAACCACGTGAACAACAGCTGTGTACCCAAGGGAAAAAAAATTTCAATCCTCTTATTAAGTATGTTGAAAAACTCTTTGTTTTGGGTGTCCTCATTGAAAATCGTAAAAACATGGTGGAAGAATGCAGCTCCTCTCAGTGCCTCATCATGAACCCAAAAACTGTCAACCAAAATCATTACCAAAATTTATGCATGACCATCTCCGTCTTTTGGCAACTATCCAAAACATTACAAACCAATCAGATGATTTAACAGATTAATATGGGGATCCCAATAAGATCATCTGCCGTTTCGGATATGAAGTGATACAACGCGTTTTCGATCCTCGTCGTGGGTATCAAGACCTTACGCCAGCTCACGTATTTCTGTCACAAAATGACATCGCAGAAAGGTCTTGTGATCTTTATTACATACACACACCACACAATATATTTTTGTGGTGCAATCACTTAAAAAGTAATTAATTTCATTTAAAATTATGCATAAATCAATATGATGAATAACTACTGTTTTACAAACACCGTTTTGAATGACCGAAGACATGTTTCGTCTTCTTTTCCCTCTCAGCATTTCGCTGGTTTAGGGTTAGGGTTTAGGAACTGAGTGATGTGGAAATCATAGGGAGAATTCCTGTTCTTATTTATACCTTTTTTTATGAAAGACTGTTTGTCTCTTTCCTCATGAGGGCCTTTTCACTGCTTTTTTTTTTTTAAAATAAGTGCTCCCCCAGATTTCTCTAATCACTATTTTCACTCAAAAACTACCCCCCCCTAAAAAAAAAACAAGTTATCAGATACTTCAATATGGAAGAATTACACCAAGGAAAAAGTTAAACGACAAAAAGTCATTGGCCTCCGGCTTGAATGTACAGACTGACATATCCAAAATATAACTCGGCACTCGGTACAAAATCTGGCTAAAAAGCAAATATTAAACACTAGCGTATTCTAAATTACAACTGCATCTATCTTGGCTTGTATTGTGGCTCTTTGTCTAATGTGCCCTCTCATTGGCTGGCACCCAAGTTTCAGAGTGTAACCCTGTCTCGTTGCCCTTAACAGCTGGGATAGGCCTCCATCAATCTCCCCGTGACCCTCTTGGGGAAAGCGCAAAGAAAATTGATGATTCAATATTTCAGGGTTCATATTTTTCCTCCAATACGTTATGCAGTATATAAATATTATAGGTGTTCTCCAAAAAAATGTATGCCCCTTTAGAATCATTGTAAACTTGATGTTTAATATAATTCAAATCAATTTTTAACATGTAAAAGAAGTCACAAATAAAATGATTATTTGAAGTGTGAATTTACATTTTTTGGGACACCTGATTTTTTAAAACTGATGCTCCAGTTATGTTTTCTTTCCAAACTGTACAGTTTTTTGAGGTGATGAAGGGATTTGATGAAATGACAACCACCATAAATTAGGACACAGGTGTTTGTGCATTTGATCGCTTCCGTGATTGGTCCCGCAGTCTGGTCAAATTCCGGATGGGTCCTTGTGCAAATTGTGCGGTTTTCAGTTCTTCATTCTCATAATGAACGACTAACCTGTTTGGCCGTTCTGCTGTGGTGCCCGCAGCGCTTTCTCCGTTCTGCTTGCGGAGGCATCTTGGCGGCAGTCAACCTGTGACCAAGGAAAAACGTGACGCGGCTGCGACTTTTGGTGTTCCCTCACATCAATGGGAACGCACGAGCATGGATTCCGGTTCAAGCTGCAGGAAGTCCAGGGCAGCAAATATCAACAGGTTGGCACTTTTCAAGTTTTCATGCTAGTTAATAGTTGTCACCCTCCTCCTTTTTATTAAAAAACAAAAATAGAAACTGGTGATGCTGATGATGACTCCTCCTGCAGGCTTTGAATTACTTCAGGAATTTTGTTCAGAAATGTTTTCTTTCCTAATTCTTCATGTGTATATGATATCACCTGGTGGCCAAATGTGTGATGCATTGAAGTATGACATCTGCCAAACAAAGCATTTAATACAAAGTGTAACACTATACTCCAAAAAAATGATATAAAATAAAAAAAAATTCCCAGAACACTGAAAGTTTTACAGCCAACCCACACACACACACACCTCGCATTCTAAGTAAATATTGCAAGGACATTTTTGAATAGATTTCAATGGTTCATATAGTGGCTCTCTCCCAAGCGGAAGATCTTGAATTTGTTCCTCAAATCTTGTGTAACTCTCCCCCTTTAAGGAAATTTAGTTCAATTTCTATATTTACAGTGATTGTGGATCTTTGAAGACTGCACTGAAGATGCATGCTTGTGTAACATGGGAGAGAATGGGGAAATTTTATGGATTTATCTTTTTTTTTTTTTTTTTTTTTTTTTTTTGTACAACCACCTTGGCCTAAGAAAATCATTTCTCTTGGTTCTCACGTTCTGTCACATGGTGCAGCCAGGAAAGCGGGGCTTCAGATGTAATTTCTGGCCCCTCCCCCAAATGAATCAAGTATTGATGTGCTCTTTGCATAAAGGTCTCCTCCGTTAGTCGACAGTCTATGAAGGCTGGCACGGGCGCATCACTCGTAGCCAAATCATGATGCTTTCCTTCAACATAGTGTGGATTTCCTCCCACCCTCAACTGGGTACTGTGGCATTCCTTCCCAGGTTTGAAAGTTCCTTATCAAACGTTTTGTTCAAAATGTAAACCGACAGTTGTAGGATCATTTGGGGCCCAACCAGAAAGCGACCCAGGTTTGACTCATGATATGGAGAATGTTTGTGGCACGCCACCAAATTATTCGGATCATGTTTCTGTTCTTCCTGCAGGTATCAGAGGTTGCCGGCCACATTGATATGTGAATGGTGAAGCTCGTGTCAGACCGAAATGCACTTCACAAACCACCCCAAACCTGATACGCATGCGAGCTGTGGCGACGGGATGAACGGGTAATTTTTGTTCTGTTCTCAAATATTACTGCTCTCATGTAGGTGCATGCTAAGTGTCCCTCTTTGTTTTAGGGTGCAGTTGCCACCTGCAGCCTTGAATTCTGGTGATGTGGGGTGTGGCCAAAGTCCACCAGAACATGAAGCACAACCAGACATGTCAGTTTCCTTCCCCCCCTTTCTAGGGGGGGAAGAGATAAATCAGAGTGTGTTTGTGTGTTTTTTTTCAATGAATTGATTAAATTTTCAACGTGGGAGGTAGATTTGGGATCAATTTAACATTTTAAAAAAAAAAAAAAAAAAAAAACCGCAGTTTAGCTTCTGAGGTTGCAGCTTTCACTTTCGGATCGATTATGGGGACACATTTAGAGCAAAAATATTTTGAAGTTCCTTTGTTACAATGTCCCTTTTTTTTCTGGTCTCTCCCTCCTTTGTTAAGAATCCATCTTTTTTTAAACTGTCCTTTTGGTTCACATGCACCTTGTGTGCAGAACTTACCATGAGGAGTTGGGTTACTGTTTGTCCGCATTGGCCCCAAGGTTGTTCCCCTGTGGATGACTCTGTGGTCAAGTTCACGGGGAGTCAACCACAGAACTCTTACTTCAAACATTCAATTTCACTGATGGAAGTGGCTCATGTTTACATATGGTGGGTACTACTCATTTATTTTCCTCCCCACTTTTTGCTTACGCTCCAGTCCACATAATTTAACTCTTCCACTCTTCCGGCTCAGTCTATTCCATCCATCGGCAATGGTTACCTACCGTTGCTGAAGTTGCCTTGGTTGCGACCACATGTCCCAGAGGCGCAGGAATACTTTTTGGTGCCCTGCACCCCTCGCTGCTGTCCGGACGAGCTTGGTTGACTTCATTCAATGCTAATGGCTAGGTCCCCTAGATGAACCCATCTAAATATAAAATGGGTCTGGGTCCCAGCGTGATTCTTAATGGTGGTTTTCTATTTTCAAGAATCACGCCTTTTGTGTCGAAACACTTACTACAACTTGCACAGACAGTGGGAAAACTTGAGTGTGAATTCTATCTCCCAAAAGTAGTCTTTCCCATGTGCCTGTTTTTTTACTGTACAATAGAGCAGGTGCTTTGTTCACTTTTTTTTGTCTCCACCGAATCCAGGCCCCTACCCGACTGACGTGCCAGAACCCCTGTATGCAGGCCCTTGGTTCCACCAACCAAAGTCCCAGAAGCTTGTATGTGGCAAAGCACGGCTGAACAACCCAGATCATACGATCCACCAACATTTTGTCCATTCCCCTTCCCGCTTAAGTAATAGTCCTTGTGCACTATTTTATAAAACATGTGCCTCTGCTGTGTGTGCATTTGTCGAGTTCAACCAATCATTGTTGGTGGCTGGGATCCAAGTTGTAAATGTTGTCCCGAATTCGTACTGGCACCAAGACCTGAATGACACATGATCTTGTTTCTCAAACAGTAGTAAATCAAAACTTATTAGATCAAAGCAGTGTGTAAGTTACTATAGCGTTGTTACTTGGAGCAGCAGGTGCAACTGTTAAGCAATGTCCTCACAGTTTTCCCAAGACCAGCTTTTCTAAAATCCCTGACAAACTTGAAGCACTGCCAAATTAGCACTTTAATTCATTTTTGTGGCGAGCTGTATCTTATTCACACCGAAGACATCGTTTAAACTGTTTTTTACTCTTGTGACCAGTGAAGAAATGCTTGGGCTGTGGTTACCAAACAGGTGAAATGTTCTGACACATTTCAGCTGTCATGAGTTTTAAATTAGTTGAACTGTGGCAGGTCAATTGAGATCAAATTTGGATGGTTGGTTCTTTACTCCATATCTTTATTTCATTATTGTATTTGGATATTCCTACAATTCAATCAAACTACGTAACTCAACCCCTTGGGCCTTTCCTGGTCCAATGGGAAAACATGTCAATCATTGACTGGGTCTGCAGTGATGGAAAATGAATTGATTGTTTGAAAAGGTTGGGGTACCACTGGTCTAAAACATTGTCCCATATAACTGTTTTAACATTTTTCTAAAACTATTTTGATCAAAAATAATCAAATGTCCACAAAAATGTAAGTCAGGTAATGAACCCTAGATTTAACATATACAAATTCTTTCTGCAACATCGTCCTTGGAGGACTGTTTCCATTTTTTTCTCTCTTTTTAATCAACTGTTCCAGTATACTAATTCTTAATTTTCTCTCTTTGATTTTGTCACTCTCTACAACTGAACATGGATTTCCACGGTAGCATTAATTCTAGTGATACTGTGTGGGTGGCAAGTTTGGATTCTGCAAAACATTTTTTGAGGATGATTTCCCAACATGTGGTCCTGTTGACGACTTTATGCTGTTTTTTTTTTTTTGAGGGGCTTTCTTTTCCCGGCCTTGCAAACAAAACGTGAGCCTCTCTTTGCTCTGTAGCTGATCTTCATCTGTACCTTTTTCATTTTTCTGTTATGGCCTTTTTTTTTTGTCTAGTCTTTCTTGTATTAGTTCCACTTTTTCGCTCAAATTCAACACAGAAGCTGTTTGTCAACTGAATCCATGCAAAATTTCCTTTGTCCTCTCTCTCCTCTCTCTCGTCTCTCTCTCCTGCTCTCTCTTCTCTCTCTCCTCCTCTTCTCTCCTCTCTCCTCTTCTTCTCCTCCTCTCTCATCTTCTCTCTCTCTCCTCTCTATATATATATATATATATATATATATATATATATATATATATTATATAATATACATACATTCTCGTGAAGAAAAGTATTCACTCCACTCAAGCAGTCGCCCACACTCTGCGTGTCCCGTGAGGTGGGACATGACAAAGCGAATCTTGGCTTTGTCAGGGGAAAGGCGGCTGCTGTAGCTTGAAATGGATCATGCACTGCATGTTGAATTGTTGATGCAATGAAGAAAATACTTTTGAAACACCCTGCTAATAATTGCAGTGTCTCCCACTTAGAAATCATGGAGGGGTCTGAAATGTTCATACGAGATGCATGTCACTGTGAGAGAGATAATCTAAAAAGAAAAATCCAGAAATCCAATTTATGATTCTTTCCTGATTTAGTTGTGTGATACAAACCTGCAAATAGTATTTCAAAACACCTGAGAAAACAATATTATGTGGTCCAGTAATCCTTTGTTTGCAATTACAGAGCTCAAAAAACATTTTCTGTAGTTTTCCACGTTTGCACACCTGCAGGAGGGATTTTGGCCCACTCCTCCACACAGATCTTCTTGAGATCAGACCAGGTTTCCTGGTCTTTCACTGGAGAAACCGGAGTTTCCGTTCCCCCCTTCCCCAAAGGTTTTTTCTCTTTTTCCTTGGTTGTGGCTGGAACTGGGAAGGCCCGCCAGAGCCTGATATGGTTCTTACGGAGCCACACCTCGGTTTTCCCTGACTGGTCCATTCCTCTCTTCCACAGTGGGCAGTCCCCCCCCCACGTCCTGGGTCCCATATTCCAAAAACGCACCCAAGCACAATGCTTCACAAGAGGGATGTTGTTCTTTAATGAAACTTATCATTGTCTTCCTCCAAACACGATTTGTTGTTATTATGGTGAAAAAGTTCCATTTTGGTCTCATCTGACCACAAAAGTTTCTCCCATGACGCCCTGGGTGGTTCAATCCAAATGGTCCATTGGGCAACTTTAACACGGGCCTTGACTGTGCTGGTTTTAGGAGGGGAACCTTCTTCCGTGTCATATGCATGATTTTAAACCTTGACGTCTTATGAATTACCACAGTCAACCGTGGGAACGGTGGTCCCAGCTCTTTTTCACCGGTCTTGACCAATTCCTGTTGTTTAGTTCTTGTTGATCCTCACCTTTCTTAAGGACATTGAGACCCACGAGGTGAAAATCTTGCATGGTGGCTCTACTAACTCCGATTGAGACTGGGCGTCAATGTAAAGCTTCTTCTTCCATTTTCTATGATTGCTCCAACAGTGAACTTTTTCACCCGGTTTGCTTGGGAATTTCCTTTCTCGCGCAGGAGCCGTGGGTAGTTGTACAATTTTGTCTCTTGTGTCTTGGACAGCTCTTGGTCTTGACAATGTTACAAGTTTTTGAGTCTTCTGATTGTAGTGCTGGACAGGTGTTTTGTATGCCGGCTAGACGACCTCACCCGAAGGTGCATCTGATTCAGAAATTACATTGAGTGGAGATGGAACTTTTAAAGGCCAGGCTAACCAGGTCCCGAATTCCTAGCTGATCGACTGTGTTCAAATTCTTATTTGCAGCTATAATCACACAAATAAAAAAAGTAAAAGTTTTTCTTTCGGCTTGTCCCTTTCGGGGGGTCGCACAGCGTGTCTCTCAATGAACACACATATATGTTTTGGCACAATTTTATACAACCTGACCAGTGGCCCTTCTACAACCTTCCTTTCCAGGGATTGGAGGCCCAGTGGGATACGAACCCACAACCCCTGGTTTGCTCTAAACCACTGAGGCTAACGGGGCCTCTCCACACAAATAAATCGTTAAAAAAATCATACATTGTGATTTCTGGGTTGGGCCCGATTTAGGTATTAATTACAGGAGCAGTGACAAAGAGCCAATGGGTTGCACGAGAATTTCACGATATGCATTTTTGATGGATGTGTTAAGAATGACCTTCCGGTTTTTTATTGGCCCTTGTTGGACATTGAACATACTGCTTATCTTTAGAGTGAGTTTTGTGGTTAAAGTTTAGATGGGTTTATAAATGTACTAGGAATAATGAGCAGCGAATCCTGGGGTGTTTTTTTCCGCTCAATCTCTTTATCTTCTTGAAAAGTTTTACGGGCTGCTAGGGAATGCTAGCTTGAGCGGACCGTAAACCCCGACTAAAGATGAAAGAAACACGTGGTGAATAAACGGCTTGAGTATAAAACCAGCAACTCTCGAAAAGGCAGGCTGCCGTGTTTGCTGAGCTGTGGTACGTCCCAGCAACCATTTTCGTTGATACAACAAATTCATTTTCCGTGTTAGCTCAGGCGACACGGTCCACCAATGGATGGTTGAAAGACAGGGACATAATGGCAGCAATCTGAACACCCGTCCCTAATCCAATCTCCATGTAGCACAGAGCCTGCGGAAGCGTCCCCAGTTTTTGTCAGAGAACTGCTGAATCACGGTTTTGATCATCCAGGGGCAAAAAAAACCTCCCTTCAAACAATGCAATAAAATTGCCCACTCCCTGACATTATAAGACAATAACTGTGGCAAGCTTTGGTTGATACTACTTCCCAGTCGGGGCATGTCAGTGACTTTTTGTTGGTTGCCACTATATCCCTAGTTTTGAGCTTACACCTCTACAGAAATTTCACTTTCTTCTTGCTCGGTGGGCGCAACGGTAAGTGCACTCTGACTCAGATCAGAAGGTTGTGTGTTCAAATCACTCAGGGTAATTTCTTTGGCATTCTGATGATATCAAAGGTTCCTGCTTGAAATTCCCATCCGCTATATCACTGGAACAGGACATATCATTGGATTGGAGCTGACTGTCCGGCATTTGACTAACTTTACGCTGTGTGCGTGGCGTGGTGCCACCTGGGGGCCACACACGTAGCGAGGTCCGCGTGCACACCATCGCTAGCGGGAGGTGTAAACTTGAAGCGTTAATTGGGTGGAGAGAATCGAATGTCCACTTGTTTGACTTTGGCCATCATGTCAAAATTTCATTTTCATCACTGTTGATGTTTGTATTCGTAAAGCAACGGCTGAAATAGCTAGATATAGTGTACCATTGGGCAGTCTTCACCCTTTGAAGTGTGTTTACTATGGTCACAAACTGCATCATTTTGACTTTCGCTAATGTTCGTCTGCAACGGAAACGACCCCATTGTGAACTAAGAAACTTGAGGGTCCGACATGCAACCAACAGAGGTGACTTTTCCACTCTGTTTGTCCCACAACAGTTGGAAGGGTCCTAAAGCAATAACAGGAGACGTGAGTTCAGAAGTAAAACATTAATCACCATCCGGGATTAAGCATCCAGTGGCAGAGGGTAAAGCACCAATCCTTCGTCCTAACATTTCCAATCATACACATTCACCGGCCGGAATGAATGATGAATATTGAATTGTCTTCAGAACTAGAACTGATATAGGTAAATGAAGCACACGGAGGTATAGCTCAGTGGTAAGAAGCATTTTGACTACAGATCAAGAGGTCTCCAGTTCACCTCTGGATACTCCCCTACCTTTAGTTTTGTTCAGAGACTGGCATGATTAAGGGTTTTTGAGCATCTCATGACAAAAAAGCAGTTTTTTTTAAATATTCTTTTCATCTCTTTGCAGTGTAAATCATATATTTGGTTTTTGTGTTATATTTCTCTTCTCTTTGAGACTCCTGAGTGGAAAGAGTTTGAGAAGAATTGTGAAGATAAATCTGTGAATCTGTCTCTCTTATAAAACAGAGAGAAGATTAACCAGATTGAGACAGCAATGTGTGTGGTCTTTCATTTATCACCCCAAAATACCCACGCAGAACCACGACGAACAGCGACGGGGAAAACATGAAAAACTCCACACAGCATGGCTGAGATTGAAACCTTGGACCTAAGACCGTGAGGCTAATGATTTACATTTGCAGTACCTGTTTGCCCGTCTTTCCCAATTTCATACCTTTGAAAAAGTCCATGGAGCCATTAAGGTGGTGCTAAAAAAGGCTCGAGAAGCTGTCGGCTTACTCCTGGGTCTTTGTCATGATTCTAAAACTGGAAATTTCCAAGGAAAATCAGCCCTGAAAACTTGTTTCTTCTCTTCTGAATGAGAATGACATGATTTTTTTCTGAAATAGTTTTCATGTATTTTTTTAGTGCAGTCAAAAACACATTGTAGTTCCCGGTACAAAGCAGTTATTTTCGTTGCCTCGTCTTCCTTCCGTTCCTCCTTGTCCTTCCTCAATTCCTTGTTTCCTTCTTCATTTCCTTCACTCCTTGTGCAGTTTTTGTCTTTCCCTTTTTACCTTCCAACCTTTTTCCCATCATGTCATCCTTGTTTTTCTCCTCAATCCATTCTTTGCTTCCTCCTTCTTTCTTTCCTTCCTTCCTTGCTTTCCTGTTTTTTTTTTCCTCTGTTCCATCATTTCCCTGTTCCCTTCCTTCCTCATCTTGTTTGTCTGTTTCCCTCCTCTTTTCTTCCTCCACAACACTCTCTTTACAGCAAGCAACAAAACCTGGCGGTCCTCCACCCCGGATCTTGACCGGCAACCTTTTGCGTGTGACACACACCAGGAATAAAACCACTACACGAAGGAAACCAACGTTCTGGGTCTGAACCCACTGCTCATTTATGTCACGCCATCATAAAAAAAAAAATGGTGAAATTTTGTTACTCACCATAATCCCAGTCAAACAAAGCACTGTTCAATGCTAAGTCCGTTTAGCGAAACAAAAATACGTCTTATAACACGACACCTAGAGTTTTTGTCCGCGACCCGTTAAACATTTAAAGGTGAATAATAAATGAAGGTACATGGAACATTAGAGACACCTTTGGTTATAGAAGTATCCATAATAATGCTGAGTCGATGTTTTTGCCAATAAAACAGGTTAATAATCCAAAGAATTGTCAATCTTGATCATCCTTGACTACAGAGAATTTAAGAATTTGCTGTCACACACCCGGAGACGAACTTGACCTGTGAGAATTAACTCACACCACACACATTCTCCTCACAACTAGACGATCTGGACTTGGCATTCCCAAGATTTTGTTCGTCCTGGAAACTGCGGATCCGCGAAATGTTTAGGGTTCTCTGCTTTGTTGCCACGGAAAATCCTCTTCAATTCTGGATCCACAGCAGGTCTAAAGCCCCCTCAGTCCGCCTTTTTCGATGCTTGTTATTTGGCGGGTGTGGGACAGTGAAGAATTGTATCATGGGTTTTGCAGAAGGTGCAGGTTTTGTGTGGTCTACGTGGCCAATGGCTAATGTGTCTGACAAACAGAAGATCAAAGATTTTCTAGGTTCAATCCTGGCTAGCTCAGTTTGCATTGTTTTTTGCATGTGCAATCAAGCTAGTCAGATATGTTGTCGTAGAGATGTTCACCTGATATTTCTCTTTGAAGGTTAGATCACAAATATACATATATATTTTTTCCTGATACTCAATAACTTTATCACTCCATCTTCCTTTTAAAGTAAATTACTAACAGAATGCCTCATTGCATCATGAAATTTTCGTTTATGCAGCAAACGACCTCACACCAGGTGGCATCTGGGTCAGGAAAATATATGGACGGAAGTGACGTTTAAGGCGGCTAACAGGTCCTTTGAGAGTCAGATTCTAGCTGATAGACCAGTGTTCAATACTATTGGCCTGTATCACATCAAATACTCACATACCACTTGAATTTTTACATTGGATTTACATTGTTAAAAAATTCCTGCAGCAATTTTGAATTCGTACTGGTGGCACTGAATATAACTGTCCATAATTGTCTTTAGTTCATTTATTTTTGTCATTCTAAAGGGATTCCATACAAATATCAACCATAAGGACTAAAAAAATGCGCTTTACAGATGCATCCCTGCCGTGAAATCCGGATTCGACCAGGGTCCGCTGCGGGCACAACACCGATTACTAACCCCTATACGATCCCGTCTGTTGACAGTTTCCAAGGTTGTCCTTTCTACTTCGTCACCATGGCAACAATGCTGAAACCCTGCAGGATCTCCGCCAATCACAGAGAAACGAAATATTTGAATCTCCAGATCATAATCAAGTGAATCATCTCAACAATTTTCACTGCATTCCTAAAAATTATTCATTAATAAATTTGACTCCAGAATACCATCCCAACCGCTTTTTGGATAGTGAAGAAAAGCAACATTCATGTCCTCCCCACATCAGCCTATTGTTTTATTTCACAAATACCATTGACACTCTAATTTATAACCATAGAGTGAATGAGTATATTCTTCAATTAAATATTAACACTGGCAAATAAACGTCCTGTACTGCAATAATGTGTTCGTGACATCATTTGAAAAATATGGAAATTCAGATAAATTGTATGATCGGGCGCACGGTGGGCCTGCTGTGAAAAGTTGGCCTCACATTTTGAGGACCAGGGTTCAATATCCCAGCCCTCGCCTGTTTGGAGTTTGCATGTTCTTCCCGTGCCGTGTGGAAGTTTTTTCTTTCCTTGCACTCAAGTTTTTCCCCCATATTCCCAAAACATGCAACCTTAATTGGACCACTCTTAAATTGTCTCGAGGTGTGATTGCGACTGTGGCTGTTTTGTCTCCATTGTGCCCTGCGATTGTCTTGGCAACATTTCAGGTGTTCCCAGCTCCTTTTCAGAGTATGAGCTGCCTTGAGGGAATGTCTGTATATTATTTTGTTGTGACCGGTGCGACATTTCTTGCGTGAGGATTGGCAAGGATGGGAATCCTTACCCTGCAGTGTTTGTGTCATTTTTATGATGACTCCTGCTCATCCCATTCAATAAATTTGCTTGAAACCAAAAAAGCACAGTAGATGTTGAGGCAAACAATATTTCGGGGTTGAGCGTTTTCATATGCGATGCAACAAATAGAAACACTACCAACCTTTAAAATTGGTGTTTAAAACTGAGCTTAAGAAAGGTGTTTTTTTTTTCATTTAATAAAATTTCTTGAAAAGTTTTTTTAATTTTGAGGTGAGAGTGGGTTTATCTGAGTCAATGATGTATAAAATGACCAATAAACCTTTACCTGCCATTTCATAATATGGTACATTCTTTTTTCCCAACCAACTATCCAATGCTTTTTCATGTTTTACTTTGTTGATCAAAATGTCCCGAAAATATAAATGTCTTGAGCATGCATGCTTTTTGCCCAATGCTTTAGTTGTTGTCAATATCAATTACTTGATGATTGTTTGAACAGATTTGTAAGGAATCTGACTTTTTGTTGGTAATATGTTTGATTGTGAATAAAAATGTACATCCACAGTGTAGGCTTGGCTCCTTGCTGATACGGATCAAATTCATTTTCCCCATTAAAAATAATTCAAATGTCTTTTATCCATTGGAACCCCCAAAACATAAAATTCTGGCAAAACAAACAAAAATGAACCCAAGCGACAAGCCAAGTGAAAATTTTCAAATTTGGGCTCTGTTGATGATCACAGCAGACGGCCTCTTCCACTCCACGATCAGGTAGTGATGAACATTAGGTCACTTTCCTCCTCCTCAGATGAAATGATGATATTTTAAAAAGTCCAAATGTGATGTCATATGCTGGATAAAATCAATGGCAATGTTCTGTTGGGGAAAAACTTAGGAGAGAGGTCGAGTGTCTAAGACAAATGACTCATGAGAAAAAACACTGTTGAGAAGAATTTTCCTCCTCAGTTTTGAAATTCTTCAAGTCATGGGCTCCAACAACAAGTTTGCCAGTGAAGAATCGTAAGTGGTTCAATAAGCTTTAGCACAGGACTATATGTTTTTTTAGAATCATATTATCAGACCAGGAGGCGGCAACCCACATTGTCTGAGTTTTTTTTTATTAACCGCCGCCCTAGTGGCTTTTGCGGAGCATTTTCAAAAATGGATAAATTGGAAAAAGAATGGGGATGGAAATATTTTTGTTTTGATATGGTTTTTGTGAAGGACAAGTATTACACAAAAATATTCTACTTCGTTATCTGCGTGACGGTGGCGGTTGAGGGCTGGAGGATGGGGACTTGAGTGTGACGTGGGGGCCCTAAAGAGGTGGGTTGCAGCCAGCTCTGTCGTGCAAGAGGACCAAGAAAGAGAGAAAAAAACATACCAACATCCGGCATGTTGGGTAGATATTTTGCCAAGTCCTTTCATTAATCATTTTATTTTTTTTATTTTTACACTAATTGCTTGACAAGCTTTCAATTCACTTTTCACATCGACCCAAATTATGGGTCCTGGACTCAATGGTTTAGCTGGACTGGCCAAGACCAATGGGGAAAAATCAACAGTAAGTTCACGACCCCCCACCCAACTCACTGCTGTTGGGTCCATGAGCAAGACACAGATACACTGAATTCCTCGCCCCGGTTTTTTCAGTTGCCCTGTGCTCCAGTGTGTTCCACTAACAATGTGTGTGTTTTACTGTGATGAGTAAATTGCAGACAACAAGGTTTGTGTACATGCTTGCAGGTTCATGAAAATAAAGAGATTCTCTATTTCCTCATGAAGACCTGATGACTGACTTCTTCTTCCTCCTGATGTGTTGGTGATACTCTCGTTTTCTTCATCCAGTCTCCATCATTTTCTTTTCTTCGCCGCTTATCTCACGAGGGTCACGGGAGTGCTGGAGCTGACTCCACCTCTCAACGGTCAGGAGAAAGGGGACACTCTGAACTGGTTTGCCAGACAACACAGGGGATATAGAGACAAACAGCACACCACATTACCACAACCTTGGGCCAATTTAGAGTGGGATGCGGCAGAAAAGCCAACTCAAGCACGGGGAGAACATGCGAACTGAGTGGATGGATGTATATTCTCCTGAGTTGCAGCCCTGTATGGTGATCAAGGTCTACAGATGGGACTGAGACATGAGATTGGCCTGAAAGGTGATGGTCTGTTACCTGCTCCCTGTTTGTGTTATGTAGCCACCTGCTGCAGTGTTTTTCGGTGGTGTGTGGTGATGTTCACTTTGATGATTTAATGCAGATGACAAGTTTTGTGCACATGCAATGCACTTCATGACAAAAACGATGATTCTTCTCTTTTTCCAGAGTCTTCATATGAAAACCTGATGATTGTTTCTCTGGATGTGCCGATCGGAGTTTTGATGCTGTTTTCTTTTGTACTCGGTCTTTATTATTATTATCTAATCTTGTCCAATTAGTCCTCGGTTTGCCTATGGTTATAAAATGCAAGTAGCAGTGTCTACTGGTTATCGTGTTGGCCTCACATCGAAAATCTTGGTTTGAAACCATGTGGACACAGCTACTTTTTTGGTCTTTTCTTGTCCGCAACTCCTGTCCTATCGTTATACCGGTCGCGTGATATCTCTAAGGGACACAAGCGGTCTGATTGTTTCCAGTACGCCTCTCGATGTTTAAACAAATATCACCTATATGGACTCATACCATCCATTCCCGGAAAGAGCTAAACAGAGTTGTCCAAGCTGATCGTGATGAGAATAGGAGCCAAATAAGCAGCTAGAAAACAGCAGATTTGGCCACGGCTCCAAGTGACGTATTTCAAAGGATTCTTTTTATGCAGTCATGGCTGAACATCAGCATTCCGGCTTGTGCGAGTATTTTTTGACACTTGTCCGCCTATAGTTTTCGTGACATGGCACAAACTGCCTATATAGAGTTTTCCTTCCCCTTGTTAAAATATTGTTACCGCCGCGCACAAAACTTGCCATGTTATCTTTTGACCTTGTCGTATAGAATGAGAGTACTGAAAATGACTGTGTTTTTTCCCCACTACTTCACTGCTCCTGCATCATGCAGCATCGAGATTTCGTTCTGCTGCTGGCAGTGAGGTCCCCATGGCCGAAGAAAAAATAGTTGGCACCGCATCTGGTTTCAGCCTCTGGCTCACGCACTTTTTGTTCTATTGCTGTTTGCAAACATGGCCGATTAAGTAATTGGCACAGGTTTGGATGCTGCCCGGCACGCATAACCGAGCACTTTTTCTTCCCCTTTAATGCATCTCTGCATATAATTACTTTTAAAAGGCAGATGTGTTTATAACGGAAGTTCTCGGGTATCAAGACAAAAATATATTCTGTGTGATCTAACCTTCAAAGATAAATTTAAGGCCAACATACCTAAAACATAATTCTGAACTAGTTTTATAGCATCATGCAAACAACAAACTTAGGTAGTCAGGAAGATGAACCTAGAATCTGTGTGACACATAGTCCAGGAGCTTTATTCCATTGCCCCACTAACCCTATGTTAACAACTGTACCTTCTGCAAACCCTGTATACAATTTTCACTGTCCACACCCTCAAATAACAGCATGTGCGAAAAGGGCGACTGAGGCTTCATATCTTCTGTGATCCGGAATTGAAACAAGGATTGCCGTGGCAAACAACGCAGAGAACAACCACTACTCGATCACAGAATTTGTAAAACTGCCACTAAGTTGTCCTGTATAAAGCTGTTAGCTCCGGAGATTTTCATGATCCAGACGGACCCATTTTTTGGGAAGGCCTCCGTCAGAATCGTCTCGGATGCGATGCTTTCATGCAACAGGCCAGTTCGTCCTCCGGTTCGTGACAGGCAAATTACTTCAACTTGTTTCTTCACGCTGGATGATCAGATTGCCATTCTAAGGATTAACCGTCCTTATAGGCAAAAACCATTGAATTTCATCATAAATAGGGATCCTCTATGCCCAAGTGTCTGTAATGTTTCCATGTACCTTCCTTTATTATCACCTTCTAATGTTTTAACAGTATCGGCAATGTTCTGGGTGTTGTGCATAGACGTATTTTTGTTTCGTCTCAACGACGTGGCCTTGAGCACTGCTTTGACCTGGCAATATGGTGAATAAACCACAAGTCATGTGATTTTGGATAGTGTGAGAGTAGACGGGAATTAAAACATCAGTCCAGTGGATCTCAATGCCCAGTGAGTTGTTTCCATAGTGGTAGTGGTTATCACACGTTTGCCTAACACGCAAAGGTCCCCGGTTCGAGAACCGGGTGGAACATGCAGTGTTTTGTTGCTTACTTGTAAAAGAGCTGTTGTCAGAAGGAAGAAAAGTAAGGAGGGAACACACAAAAAAATGAGGAAGGAAGGAACCATGTGGGAAGGAAGCAAAGATGAATTGAGGAAGAAAAAACAAGGTAAAATCAGTGAAAAAGTAATAATTAAAACAATTGGAACATGAAGGGAAGGAACAAAGATAACAATGATTGGAGAAAGCAATGATGAATGAAGGGAAAAAAGAAAGAAGTAAACAGGCAGGAGGAATGAGGCAGAAGGACAAATGAGAACTGCTTGTACTGGAAACTACCATGTTGTTTTGACTGCAAAAAAAAATACATGACACTTTTTCAGAAAAAAATAATTCATTCTCATTCAGAAGAACAAAGTTTTGAGGTCTGACTTCCTTGGAAATTAAGTTCAGGCGAAAAACAGAAATCAAACAACACTCAAAGGAATGTGTTTGAGACACAAAAACAACAAAATCTAGTTGGCAGTCAGCTGCCTGGACGCTCAGTTTGCTTTTCCTTTCGCTTTTTCTTGGTTTCCTGGTCCTCGTTGCCACTTGAGAGAATCCTGCTGCAGACTCACCTCTCAGCCCACCCCCTCACCTCTCAAGTCCCATCCTGCCAACACCCACTTCCATCGTTAGCAGGACAAAGCAGGATCATTTGAAAATTTGTGTCCATTTCTGTTCCGCGTTAAAGGACTTAGTTGAATATTTTCTAGATAATCTTTATTTCTTTCCAGTTTCCAGAGTAAAAGCCATTGATGTCCAGCACTTGCGGCCATTCATTACACTCGCCTTTCAGTCCCGGTTCTTCTTTCTTTTCCTTTCGGCTTGTCCCCGTGAGGGGTCGCCACACAGCGTGTCATCTTTTGCATCTTAGGCCCTATCTTCCCTGCATCTTCCTCTCTAACCTCACCTAACCCTCATGTCTTTCCCTCACCACATCCATAAACCTTTTCTTTGGTCTTCTCTCGCTCTTTTGCCTGCCAGCTCCATCTCACCATCCCTTCTATCAACATACTCACTCTCTCACCTCTGAAAATGTCCAAACCATCAAAATCTGCTCGCTCTCCTCTCTCTCCCCAACTTGTCTCTCCAAAAAACATCCCACTTTGGCTCTTTTTGCCTGGTACGCCATCCTCAGCATCCTTCTACCAATATACTCACTCTCTCTCCTCTGAACAGTCCCAACCATCGAAGTCTGCTCTCCAAAAAAAGAAAAAAACAACAACACAACAAAAAGAAAAATCGAATCTTTCTCCAACCTCCAGCTTTGCTGTCCCTCTAATGATCTCATTTCTAATTCTTCTAATTCCTACCAACCTGGTCACTCCAAGCCGAGAAACCTCAGCATCTTCATTTTTCTGCTCTCTCAAGTTCGCTTCCTTTGTTTTCTTCATGCCACGCGTCTCTAATCCGTACATCATGGCAGGCCCTCACCACTGTTTTGTAAACTTGCCCTTCTCCTAGCCGAACACTCTTCTGTCACATAACCACCAGAACACCTTTCGCCAGCTGTTCCAACCTGCTTTGACCCGTTTTCGTCACTCCGACCACACTCTTCCATTGCTCTGTATTGTTTGCCCCAAGTAATGTGAAGTCCGTCCACCCTCGCTATCTCTTCTCCTGTAGCCTCACTCTTCCCCGACTTTTCTCATTCACGCACAGATATTCCTGTTTAACTTTACTTTCGCTAATCTTCATTCCTCTCCTTTCCCGTGGCATGTTCCTCCATCTTCCTTTCCAATTGTTCCCTCTGCATGCTCCCTCTTTCACAACTGCATATTACAATAATCATCTGCGAACATCATGGTCCAAGGGGATTTCCCTCGAACCTCATCTGTCGCTTATCCATTACTACCACTGCAAACAGGAAGGGGCTCAGACTCCCTGATGCAGTCCCACCTCACCTTAATTTCCTCTGTCACACCTAAGGACACCTCCCCATTGTTTCTGCTGCCATCATACATTCCTGTACTATTTTCAAACATACTTCTTGCCACACCAGACTTACCATGCAGTACCCCACAGTTCCTCTCTTAGTATCTGTCATAGGCTTTCCTCTAGATCCAGAAAGACAGAATGTAGCTCCTTCGACCTTCTCTGTACTTTTCCACTAGCATCCCTCAAGGCAAATAATGCTCCTGTGGTACTCTTTCTAGGCAGAAACCATACTGTTTCTCGCAGATACTTACTCTGTCCTGAGTCCTAGCCTCCACTACTCTTTCCCATAACGTCATTGTGTGGCCTCATCAACTTTATTCCTCTATAGTTTCCCAACATCCTGACAGCCCCTTTGTTCTTAAAATGGGAACTAGACACTTTTCCTCAATTTTTTTCAAGCATCTTTTCGCCCCCCGCTAGTATTCTGTTGAATAAGTTGGTCAAAAACTCCACATCCCTCTTTTCAAATTTGGCTTCATAAAACCTCTAACCGGTACAAAATGTCATCAGGACCGACTGCCTTTTCATTTAAATTTTTATCCTTTGCGTGGCCTTTCTGACTTCGCCCTTATTAAATCATTGCCACTCTTCCTGGTCCTTCACTTGCCTCTTTAACTCTTCCTTCTCTCTCATTTTCTTCATTCATCAACTCTCAAAGTATTCTTTCCACTTATTTAGCCCCAACTGCACCAGTCACACATTTCCCTTCCATCTCTATCCTTCATCACCCTTACCTCCCCTCTGCACATCCCTTCCCATCTCTATCCCTCTGTCTAGCCAACCTGGAGAGATCCGTACTATCTCACTTCTTCCAGTGGTCCAACCTGTTTACATGTCTTCATATGCCTCTTGTTTAGCCTTTGCCACCCTTTATTTTTTTGCCCTACGTCACATCTCGATGTACTCCTTTCGCTCTGCTCAGTCCTCTCATATCCCACTTCTTCTTCGCTAATCTCTTTCCTGTCTGACTCCTTGTATTTTGGGGTTTCCCCACCAAGTACCTTCCCTTTCTCCCTCTCCCTACCAGATGACACACCAATACTCTCCTGCCTGTCTCTCCTGATCACCTTGGCTGTCGTCTTCCGGGAGCTTCATTTGTCCATCGGAGCCGGTCTCACCTCTTTTCCGGAAGGCCGTACAACATTCTTCTTTTTTTTCTCTTCCACTACCTGGTTTCTCTGCTTACCTTTGTCTTCTTATCTTCCTACCCCCACCAGAGTCATCCTACATACTACCATCCTATGCTGTCGAGCTACTCTCTCTCACTCCACTACTTTACAGTAGTACCTTCCTTCAGATTACATCATCTTCTGCACAAATATAATCTACTACCTCGTGGTTCTACCTCTACCTCGGCTCTTGTATCACTTTCTGTTCCTCCTCCCATCTTCCTGGAATAAGTGTCACTACAGCCATCTCCCATCCTTTTTTGCAAAGTCCACCACGCATCTGTCCTTCAAGTTCCTTTCCGTTCCGGATGCCGTACTTTTACCCATCACTTCTTTCATCGGCCCCTGTTTTCCTTTTACAATATTCCATTACACTCTGCAGCACCAATCCACAACTCTCTGCTGTCTGGATGCTCAGAACGACTTCATCTAGGTCCTCCCAAATTTCTCTTTCACTCTAAGGTCACATCCTACCTGTTGGGCAATGGCCCCGCTCAACCCACATTATCCCTCAACACACTCAATTTCAAATTTAGTCTCATCATTCACTCGATCTGAAATACTCTTTTCATCTCCAAGACATTCTTAGCTAGCTCTTTTTTCCTTTAAAATAACCCCTCCTCCTTTCGCTTCCCTCTCCTAACCTCCGTGGTAGAATAAGTTAAAAAAAAACCCTGCTCCCTAAACTTCACGTCTAGCCTTAACTACTATACCACTTCCACCTGCTCTCCTTGGATGTAAGAATATCACCTTTCTCCTATCAAAAAAAATCATGTCAACCACATTCAAGTCCCTAACACACTCACTCAGTTTTGTAGGCTCTGTGCATTCCTTCCTCTTTTTCTTCTCTCTTTTTCTTCTTCTGACGATGATCCGGTTTCCTCATCGTCTTGTCTTTGCACCCACAGGAGCGATTTCCATCCAAACCGACGCCCTTTCAGGCTGATAAGTGGCCGGGGGCGGGCCGTTGTTAACAACCCGGGCCACGACCGATCCGGTATGGATCTTTCTTAGATGAACGCTCATATTGTTTGGCAACAGTGTTTTAACGGCCGGTGCCCTTCCTGACGCAACCCTCTCTCTTTCTTTATCCCTGCTTTGGGACCAGCCGATGTAGCACATACTGTGCTGCCCATGGCTGCAGAATAATCAAAGGAAGCATCAATAACCAAAGTCAGCCTACCTACTGACCTCTCCATGTTAAATTTAAGGTCAATGAAAGCAATCACAAAAAGCACAGTCCAGCACATAAGGTACACAAATCACATACTCTGTGTTAAAAATCTAAAGGGTATGCGATTTAAAGGATACGTGGATTGAGGTGGATTCAATCACAATGGCCGTCCTAGTCGTTCAAGGTTGAGTCGACGATTGATGTTTGTCCTCGTTGTATACTCTACGAGGCACAACGTGGCGTGGGAGTATCTTGGAGCGAGCAGCTTTCGATGCGAACGATTAGCACCATTTGGGTACTGAGATAAGCCTTGTTAATTTCCTCAGTCCTCACGTCCCTCGTTGTAAGAATTTATGAAGTTACTCCCGTTCGACGTTTCTTCTACCTTCACAAATTGATCACAAACACATCTTCTTGTTAAACAGCTAAGTAAGATACGAGGCTGATAAGCAATTTTTCTTTGGGGTTTCCACTCGCTCCAACTTCTTTTAAACCGTTCACGGATAATGAGGTTTAAATGGTGTTTTTTTAGAGTCCTTTAAAGTGGGTGGTAGAATGTGTCGGTGTTTGAACCGTTCCCCGTAATTTGGTGACTCAAATCAACGCAACTCACAGCAGAGACGAAGCGCATTAAAACAAAAATATAAAATATTAGTGCAAATCTGCCTGACACTCAGTTTGCTTTTCCTTTCCTTTCTCTCGTTCCTTTTCCGGTCTCTGCACTTGAAATAATCTGGCTGCAGACCTAAACTCTTTAGACAAAAACCCCCCCCCTCCCCCCCCCACCTCACATCCAGTCCCTCCTGCAGACCCCCAAACTCCATCATCACAGGGAACATTTGAAAAATTGTGTCCATTTCTGTTTCAGTGTTTTAAAGAATTTAGTGAACTATTACGAGATAATCATTTAATTTCCAGTTTCAGAATTAAAGCCATTCATGTACGCGCCACTGCCGCCCATTTCATTTATACACTCCTTTTCATTCCGGTTGCATGTGTTTTCTTTTATTATAATCAATGTGACTTAAAAAGGGAATGAAGTGTACAGGATGAGGATGATGATGATGATGATGACTCTTCAAATAGACTGATATATTTATTTATTGTAAATTGAGCACATTCTTCCTTTGTTGCTTCTTAATGTTTTATTAGGATTACAATTATTATATTTATATACACTGTTACATTTTGGTGTACTCTGGGGGGCTCTGAATTTATTTTATTTTTTCGTGGTGATCTTGTAAACAGGGAACAATTGGAATCACATTGCACACGACCAACAGCCAAAGGAGACGAATGGGCCGCAACAGTCCCCGCCGTCAACTGTAAATCATTTGTTCTGAAGGCCAAGTTTTCATTTCTCACCCCGACTGTGGAGAATTTCATGTTCTCCCCATGCCTGTTGTAGGCGGGTTCTGCTTGTGGTATTTTTTTGGGATGATGAATGAGACGACACGCACGTTGCTGGTCTCAACCTGGTTTAAATCTTCTCTCTGTATTATAAAAGATACAGATTCACAATGTTCACAGATTTCTCTTCCCATACTCTCAAACTCTTCCACTCATGAGTTCCTCACAAACACAGGAAATATAATCAAACAACAAAAACATGATTTACTTGCAACAGATGAAAAGAATATGAAACACTTGCATAACTCGCATAGCTGTTTATAAAGGAGACACTTCACAGATGTTCATAGATTTCTCTCACAATGACTGTCCAAAAAATCTTCAAGATCAAGAACAATGGTCCACCACATTAACTGCTCGCTGACACTTCCTTTCACACAACCCGCACAATATAAATGGTCGCCCAAGCGACGCACACGACCTCGACAACGTCTCCACTTCTCCAGCGAGCGAGTTTATGTTGAAATAATGAAACCCATTCACAAACACCGTGCCTCTGTACTACACGCGCCGCTTTGCAAACATTGTAAACTCACTGATATCACATTCTCTTACACAACAAGACAATGAAAACAAGTGGGAGAGAAACAAAAAAGTGTGCCCTTCCACCATGAATCTCACAACAAGAGGTATTCTTCCCGCTTACACTATAAGTGTGGCTTTCAAAATAAAGCACGCAGGCCTACATCTTTCCCAACAATATTCAATGGCATTTTTCCCTCTACAACGAAAAACATTTTTAAAACACAATGACGTTGAAAAGAACAAAAAAGAATAAATGACAGAGAAAGGCTGCCTTTCAAAATAAAAACAAGCGCTTCCACATCCTGTTTCCTATTTGAACACAACAGCTCACACCTTACATAAACTCAAATATTAGGGGATATATTGGCAACCAAGACAGTCTCTGACAACGAATGCCCGAACCAGTGATTCAGTGTCCAAACAAAGCTTGCACAGTTTGCTTACAATTCAGGAAGTTGGCAATTTTCTCCCATTTTTGAGGGAGTTTTTTTGCCCATGAGATGTGTCAAACCTTTATTCATGCGTTTTCTGAACAAAAACTTTGGAGGTCTGCATCTCTGTGCTCCATGAGACTAGCTTTGTGGACGAGTTTCGACAACTTCCATCATGCTCTTGTCTTCAACCTCCAATTGTGGACCGTGGTCTCTTAGCTAATACGGTCTGCGTCCTGATTCCACGCCGGCTGGGCGTGGCCAGCTAATCAGAAGGGCACACCTGCGCCTCATAACCACGATTAGACCCAGTTTGTTTTTTTACACATAGGACCAGGGGGATGACAGATACTCCGATAGATCGTTGCCTTCATGCCTCGTTCCGCACTCCTGCTTTCCCGACGCCGGATCCCGTGCACCGACCCCGCCTGTCCACATGAACCACCCTCGTAAGCCCATTTCCGTATTGGAACTACTGATTGGTTTGGACTGTCTACTGATCTCAGACCTCGGACCCAATAAAGGTTTCCTCTGGTACTGTCTGCTGTCTCTGGAGTCGTAGCATTTGGGGGTTTCCACCCTTGAGCCCCGCATCGTTACAATACGGAAACCGAAAGGCGCTGGAATATGCTTTTTATCACCGAGAAACGGTGCTGGACATTACAACAGTTCCGCACATACTGCACCTGCTTTTAGAGTTGCTGGTTTTTGACTGTCAACGTTTATAATTCCCCACGTGAGTTCCCCATAAGTTAGTCACACATGTTGCAAATGTGCAGAAGTCAGAAAATAAAAAAAAGCATGCAACAGATGTGCTGTGTTGTGGCTGAGTGGTAAGGCTATGGGCTTGTAAATCCATGGGGTGTCTCCTGTGTAGGTTTGAAATCCTGGCCAACAATGTAACCAGAAGACTTTGGTTTGGGGAATCATCCGGGTCAGTGGTGGTGTTCTGGAGTAGATTTGCCTGATACGAATCAGTTTCAACAATAATTCTAGCATTATTCTGCTACTGGTATATTTGCATGATAAAATACAGCAAAATATTATTACAAAACAGCAGCATCAAAGGCGATACAAGACACTTCGTATTGTACCAGACAATCAAACATTAGAAGAAAACGCACTAATAGAATTGCACGCAAACATCTGACAAAACAATCAATCTAGAACAATACACACCATGATCGTTATACGACCGAGGCAGATATAGGGCAATCTGACAATCCAGCCTTAAAAAAAAACAAACCAAACAATACACAACACAGTAATGATGCACAAACAGATCTAGAAACAATATGTGATACAGTCTATACTGTGTGTGTGTGGGCCCACACACCCCATGTTGTGTTTATCAACACTATATGAGGAGAGAATCTGACCACAAATGAGGGCAGGGAAACGGTTTTCTCTTCAGTAAGTCTCTTTCATTTGCTTTTTTCCTCAAGAGAAATTTTCCATCGTTTACGTCAGTGTGACATGTTTATCACATTGGACTTTTTTATCATGTCCGTCTCATTGAGGAGAGTGTGACATCATATCATCACTTGTCTGATATTGGAGCTGCTCATGAATCCTCCAGAGTCCCTCAGCTTGCAGTTTTTTCACTTTGGCCATTGGCTCTGGCCACATTGCTTGAAGTTGCGAGCATTTTGTTAATGGAAGTTCCCAATGGTTGAAAGAACATTCATTTCTTTTGATGGGGAAAATGGATTGATATACCGTACAAGCAATTGAGTCATACGTTATTTATTGCTGATTTGTATTTATTAAGATTGCTGGCAAATGGTGATCATTTGGTAAAACATTGGCCGTCACAGTTCTGAGGTTCCGGGGTTCAATCCGGCACCGCCTGTGGTGTAGTTTGCAGTTCTCCCTCCCTCCTTCCTCCTCTTCCTGCGTGGATTTTCTCCGGGGACTCCGGTTTCCTCCCATATTCCAAAAACATGTATATTAATTGGACACTCTAAATTGCTCCTAGGTGTGATTGTGAGTGTGTCTGTTTCTTTCAATGTGCCGTGGGATTGGCTGGCAACCAGTTCAGGGTGTACGCCGCCTCCTGCCTGTTGACAGCTGTGATAGGCTACGGCACTCCCCGCGACCCTTATGAGGATAAGTGGTGAAGAAAATGGATGAATGGATGGATTTATTAAAGATCACAAATACACTTGGCAGTCTACTACCCCAAATTACCCCAAAAAGAAAACAGCTCACTTGAGTTACCAAACACGGTTTTGTTTAATTTGGTATTATATCATACATTGCTGACATATATCATTGCACCACATGAACAACATCGAGTACCCAAAAATTATGTCAATTACTTATTTAATATGTGGAATAATCTATTTATTTGGGTGTCATCATTAAAATCATATGAACATGGTGGCCGAGTGCCACATCTTGCAGGCCTCATGCATGAACCCAAAAACTGTCAACAATCATCACCAAAATTTCCTCTCTACTCTTGGCAACTTCAACCTCCGAAAATATTACAACAATCACCACAATATTTTAGATAATATGGACCAAATAAGGGAAGAACGGTGGTGCACTTGTCGAGCGTTGGCCTGACAGTTCCAAGGGGAGGGATTTCAAATCCCAGTACCGGCTGTTTCCAGTCTACATGTTCTCCCCGTGCCTGCGTTGGCTTTCTCCAAATTCTGCCGTTTCCTCCCATGTCCGAAAAACACTAAATTGCCCCTGCACGTGTTTGTGAGTGGTTGTTTGCTTCTATGTGCCCTGTGATTGGCTGGCAACCAGTTCAGAGTGTACGCTGCCTCCTCCCTGAAGATTGCTGGGATTGGCTCCAGCAATAGTCCCATGACCCTTGTGAGGATAAGCGGCTCAGAAAATGAGAAATATTTAATTTGTTAAAAGTGAACTTGAATGGAATTTATTTTCACATTGTCCAGAAATTAGAGCTCTTCGTGTTACGGTGAATTTTTTCAAACAGATATTTTTTAGGGTGAATATTTATTGCACAGAAAATTTCAAGATGTTATTTTCGTGTTGGATTTCAATGTTAAAAAAGTCCATGTTAAAAATTCGAGTTCATACTCTAATGGGTTGCCAAATTATGATCCATATTCATGTTTTGTTAATATATTTTTGTAATTTTAAATACTTTCTTGTTCATTTTGTGTTGTTTGGAAGGTTAAAATGTTTCAAGATTTGTTATTTTTGACTCTTTCAGGTCACTACAGTTAAAAGTAATTCCACCGAGTGAGGCGAGTTGCTGGTCCTGCTGATTGACGGTACATGAGCAACAGTTTCAGTTGTGTAGAACTGGAGTTGTGATGTTCCCCTGATCCGTTTGAGGTTCCGACTTGGAAACAAGGCTGCTTGGCCTGCTTTCCAAAAAGAAGAGCCCACGAAAAGCAAAAGTTGACAATGTTTAAGGGAATCAAACCCCGGTCTTCCGCGTAACAGGCGGAGATACTGTCCACCATACCAACGAGGAGACTCTGTACTGAATTTGTTTCCTGGTGTTTTTTTAGACTTGTGAAAGTTCCCTGGTTCAATCCCTGGTTTCAGCATTGAGTACAGAATTATGTGCTTTTTTCGCTCTTATGAAACATCTGGTTATGTTTTGCGGAATGTTTTGGTTTTTGACAGAGTTGCAACCAGGCAACAGTTCCAACCCCACATGGAGCTGAAATATCTCAGTTGGGAGAGCGATAGACTGAAGATCCAAAGTTCTCTGGTTCAATCCCTGGTGTCAGCATTTAATACAGAATTATGTGCTTTTTTTGGCTCTTATGAAACGTCTGGTTTTGTTTTGTGGCATGTTTTGGTTTTTGACAGAGTTGCAACCAGGCAACAGTTCCAACCCTCATGGAGCTGAAATATCTCAGTTGGGAGAGCGTTAGACTGAAGATCCAAAGGTCCCTGGTTCCATCCCTGGTGTCAGCATTTAATACAGAATTATGTGCCTTTTTTGGCTCTTATGAAACGTCTGGTTTTGTTTTGTGGCATGTTATGGTTTTTGACAGAGTTGCAACCAGGCAACAGTTCCAACCCTCATGGAGCTGAAATATCTCAGTTGGGAGAGCGTTAGACTGAAGATCCAAAGGTCCCTTGTTCAATCCCTGGTTTCAGCATTTAGTACAGAATGATGTGCTTTTTTGGCTCTTATGAAACATCTGGTTATGTTTTGCGGCATGTGTTGGTTCTTTGACAGAGTTGCAACCAGGCAACAGTTCATACCCTCATGGAGCTGAAACAGTTCAGTCGGGAGAGCGATAGACTGAAGATCCAAAGGTCTCTGGTTCAATCCCTGGTTTCAGCAGTTTCTACAGAAGTATGTGTTTTTTTTTGCACTTGTTCAACATCTGGTGATGTTTTGCTTCAGCCAAAGTGCAAGGGGGCCACGGTGGAGGTTAGCAGAGGTGGGAGTTCAATTGCAAGCTCTGTGGATGAGTATTTGCTTCCGAGGTTGGTGTCTCCCAACATAAGCGGCAGGTCCACGTGGCAGAGTGGAAGGCAAGGAAGGTAGAGATGGTCGAGGGGGTCAAAGGAACGAAGCTCTGGAGTGTGGGGGAGGTGCAAGAGCTGATCCTACTTCCGGCAGAGATGGGAGGCAGGGGAGCAATTCTGGTGGGTTAGGGAGTTTGGAACGAAAGCTACCACCGACAACTGCGAGTTCCATGTTCTGATTCTGGAAAAGGGGGTGATGGAAAACCTGGCTAGATTGAAGAACTGCACGGCCCCGGGAGCAGACAGGATCAGCAAAAGGGCGCTGTTGCACTGGGACCCCCAGGGTGAGCAACTGGCACGGCTGTTCACGACATGGTTGGTCCGTGGAGTCATTCCCCAGGCTTTCAAGGAGTGCCGGATGCGGCTGCTGCCAAAGTCCAACGATCGGATGAATTGCGGGATCCAACTGGGTGGCGTCCCGTGACGATAGAATCGGTGGTTCTGAGGCTGTTTGCGAGGTGTATGACGATGAGGCTATCGCGAGCCTGTCCTCTGAATCCCGGACAACGCGGTTTCCTTGCTTACTCAAGTGGGTTTGCGGATAACCTGGTGATCTTGTCCGAGATCATCAGGAACTCAAGGTCTGAGCTGACTCCGCTGGCAGTTGTGTTCGTTGATTTTGCGAAGGCTTTTGATTCCATATCTCACGAGCATATCCTGTGTTCTCTGAGAGAACGCAGTGTCGATGAACATGTTGAGTTAATCCGTAACTCATATGTGGACTGCGTGACCAGGGTATCTTGTGTTGACAGCCAAACGCAGGCAATACGTCTACAAGTTGGAGTGAAGCAAGGTGACCCAATGTCCCCACTGCTTTTCAACTTGGCCATGGATCCGCTTATCCATGGGCTCGAACAGGCCAGATCTGGGCTATAATGGGGCGATATGTCTATTGCTACACTAGCCTTCGCTGATGATCTTGTGCTGGTGAGTGGTTCGAAGGAGGGGATGGGGAGGAGTCTGGCGATGCTGGACCACTTCTGCGACTTAACGGGGTTGAAGGTTCAACCCAGGAAGTGCCACGGGTTCTATATGGAGCGAGGAGTGGTGAATGACTGTGAAGCCTGGAGGATCGGTGTAACGCCTATACACATGATTCCTCCGGGTGAATCGGTCAGTTACCGAGGAGTGAAAGTAGGACCCGTGCATGGCGTCATAACACCTGACTTAACACCACTGATCCAGAGATGGATCCAGAATATTGCCGAGGCACCTCTTAAGCCCTCACAGAAGCTGAGGGTTTTAAACTCATTCACCCTCCCGAGGGTTATTTATCAGGCAGATCTAGGTGGAGTGCCGGTTTCGGATTGATGGGATCGTCCGCCGGGCAGTGAAGCAGTGGCTCCATTTGTCACCGTCCAGGTGCAATGGGTTGCTGTATTTACGATGCCGCGCCTCCTGAAGCTCGGCAGACTGATTCCAGCGATTCAAATCAGAAGAATCGCAAAAATGACCAGCTCCACCGACTACTGGACCTGCGTCCTGACATCCAGGGCAGTAACACAATCGGACTGGGGAAAGTTGTGGGTGAACGCAGGCAGGAATTCGGAGAGTGTGCCTGGAAGGGGCGTGGGGAGCACTCTTCAGGAAGACTCGGGTGGGCCGCTGGTATGTCCAGACTGGCAAAGGGTCGAAAACGTAGTTTGGGCTTCATTGCAGGTACAAGGTGTGGGGGTTGCCAAATTTCGAGGGGACAAAACCAGTAACTCATGGCTGGCTGATCTGATGGCTGTAGGGTTCCGCCAGAGATATTGGATAGCTGCCCTCTCGTTGAGGGTTGTAGATGAAAATTGTGAATGAAGTGTCCAGTGCTGTAAACAAATGGATTTAATGCTGAATTGGAAATTAAAGATTATTTTAAAAATATTCTACTAAGTTCGTGAAACACTGAAACGGAATTTTCAAATTATTCTACTTTGTTCCCTGCTTGACGGTGGCGCTTGTAGTCTGCAGGATGGGATTTGAGATACGAGGTGGGGGTGGGGGGTGCTTAGAGGTGAGATCTGCAGACAGACTCTCTTGAGTGCAAGAGGACCAGGAAATGGTGCAAATGTGCTTGTGTTACGATATGAACGAAATACAAGTGTGTTCGAGTTATCGTAAATATATTTATGATGGACTTGCAACAAAGCCAGCTCCTACACACAGATGCAACAGTATCTTCCTAGAAGTGGCCAAGGAAAACTACATCATAACCAAAGAATGTGCTACATCATCACCAAAACTGTACCTTTGTTCATTTCATCTGCTCACCCCTCCTTTTGACCTTGTGCGTTTTCTAATTAAAAAAAGAGTACGTGAGAGGCTGGTTCAGAACGTGTTTGGAGTCTGTAACTGGCCTTTCTCTCACGTCCTCCTGATCAGAAGAAAGACGACTTGTCTGTTATTTGTGCAATTTTTCCAGCAAGTTAGGTGATAAACCTAACAAAGTGCTCTCTCATTTTTGTTTCTTCAGGGTCTCACATGCCCCTCGAACTGCGACATCGTAACGAGACCCCCGAATTTTTTTCTAGAACTTGAAAACTGCACTTCTCACAGCCAAAATTAATGAAGAAGCATACTGCAAGAACAAGGCGCACAGAAATGAAAAACATGAGCACTTGTCATACTGGCTGTTGAAATTTCAAGAGATCTTATCGGAGATTTCATTCCCGGGACCCCTTTGAGTCCTGCTCTCCTTGAGAAGGATAACCAAAGTACAAAGAACCTACAAAGAAGAGCACATGACTTCATTCCTTGTCACAAGGGCAACAAGGGTGTTTTAAATGAAGGAGATAATCACATGTCTCATTAATCATTTGGCTGGCACCCAAAACAAGAATCATTTGCCTTCAACCAACACAGAAATGTTCAATGACCCCTTTGCTTGCTACAAGGGCCACCTTGAACCACTTGTAAGCGTAATTCATAATGTGGCACCACAGATGGAAAAGCTGTGCTCCTCCAGGAGTTGAACCCAGGACCTCTCACACCCAAAGCAAGAACCATACCTCCAGACCAACAAGCCACATGCGTCACCACTGCCGTAAAGTTTCGCAGCCCTGCATGGTTGGGTCACCTGCCATCCACCAAACGGTGCCTATCACACTCCTCATCTCCGGCAATCACCCTGAAACCATATCCCCCTTTCTCAACCCTTCCTCTGAGATGCCTGTGGTTCTTGGTATTCCCTGGCTTCAAATTACAAGACCACAGTAGACTGAACCCATTGAACTATCACTAGATGGAGTCCTCACTGTCGCTGCCACTGCCTGGTTTCTGCTGTTTGAGCCTCCAAAGACGCTCCACCTGCTGTCAACCCAGTGGACCTCTCACAAGTTCCACAAGAATATTGTGACCTACCACATTCATTTTTCTGATTACCACAACTTTGGAAACAGTTGCGCGCACAGAATATTTTCAAACAATATTTTATTATGGTGGCATTCGAGTCAACATGTCGAATATGACAAGCACCTCATGTACAACAGTTCCTTGACGACAAAAAAAAAACAAAAAAAAACTCAGCCGAAGACCACTTCTTCCTGGGAAAACAGTACAAGAGTCTCCTCCTTAGTATAGTGGACAGTATCTCCGCCTGTCACGCGGAAGACCGGGGTTCGATTCCCTGACGGGGAGATGGTGTTATGCTTTGTTTTTCGTGGGGCTCGTCTTCGCGAAAAACAAACCGAGCAGGTTTGTTTTCAAACAAGGACCTCACACGTATCAAGCGTATATAACAACTCTAGTTCAACACAGGTGAAATTTTTGCTCGCCAAAGCGAGAATAATACCTCGAGACCAACGCGCCACATGCGTCACTGTGTGCCTCCGTCTACTACCATCCCGCAAAGGTTCACGTTATCTCCTCTGTTACCCATCAAACACTGCCGATCACACTCTTCATCTCCGGCAATCACCACGAAACCATATCACTGTTTGTCACGCCTTCAACCAACACAGGAATGTTCAATGACCCCTTTTCTTGCTTCAAGGGCCACCTTGAGCAAATGAGCAACTTGTATTATTGCAGCATACTGAGCAACTACAGATGGCATAGCTGGGCTTGTCCAGGAGTTGAAACCAGGACCTCTCAAACCCAAAGTGAGAATCATACCTTTTGATCAACGAGCCACATCAGTCACCCTCCCCGTAAAGTTTCGTCGCCCTGGTTGATTGAGTCACCTGCCATCCACCAAACTGTGCCGATAGCACTCCTCATGTCCGGCAATCACCCTGAAAGCATATCCCTCTTTGTCATTCCTTCCTCTGAGATGCCTGTGGTTCTTGGTATTCCCTGGCTTCAAATTCACAAGCCCACAATAGACTCTACTCTTTGAACTACAAGTGGATGGAGTCCTCGCTGTCGCTGCCACTGGCTGGTTTCTGCTGTGAGAGCCTCCAAAGACGCTCCCCCTGCTGCTGACCCAGCAGACCTCTCTCCAGTTCCGCAAGAATATCGTGACCTCTCAGCAGTATTCAGTCAGGATTTAGCAATCGCTCTCATGAGTACACTCACTGCGGAGTGTGTCGTTCCTCTGGGAAACGAATCACTCATTTTACTCATACTTGGCAGATCACAACCAAACGAATCAGTCTTCAGTTCCTGAGTAGACCAGTTCACGAACGAATCACGCTGTTCACTTAGGTCCCTCCTATTCAAGACATTTATGAGGATTGATGCCATTATCCAAAGTTGAAAAACACATCCCACAAGTTTCCATCATGGCACATCTCAAAAAATTATAATGATGTCAAAAGTTTTATTTCAATTCAAAAAGTGAAACTCAAAGAGATGCACCATTTTTTTGATACATGTATAATTTTGATGATTATATCTTACAGCAAATGACAACTCCAAATGCACCATTTCTAGAAATAAAAATGTAACAACCTATTAAGAAACATAATATAGATATATTTTTATTTTTATTTTATTTTTTATCTAGAATTTAGCCAGTAATTTCCCCTCTGAAAAGTATATTTCCAAGTGATTAATTAATATATGTGTGAGACCTGAAATCAAGTGAGTTTTTACTACCATATTCTTTTTTTTTTTTAGCTGTGTCTGATTACCACAACTTTGGAAAGAGTTAACGCGCACAGAATATTTTCAAACAATATTTTACTATGGTGGCACTCGACTCAACATGTTCAGTGTGACCAGAACCTCATGTTCAACAGTTCCTTGACTACAAAAAACTAAAATTGAAAAAAAACACTCAGCCGAAGACCGTCTGTTCCCAGGAAAGAAGTGCAAGAGTCTCCTCGTTAGTATAGTGGACAGTATCTCCGCTTGTCACGCGGAAGACCGGGGTTCGATTCCCCGACGGGGAGATGGATAATCTTATTGGTTTGTTTTTCGTGGGGCTCTTCTTCACGGAAAAGAAGCCGAGCAGCTTTGTTTCCAAACAAGGCCTTCACACAACTCCAGTTCGACACATCTGAAATTGTTGCTCATGTCCTATCTGTCAGCAGGACCAGCAAACTGCTTCACTCACCGGAATTGCATTCGTAACTACAGTGGCCTGAAAGTGCCAAATGTAATAAATCGTGAAACATTTTCACCTTCCAAAAACCACAAAACAAACAAAGAAAATATTAAAATTACAAAAACAAATAGACAAAACACAAACTTGGAAGTAATTCATTGCCATCAGAGTATGAATTAAAATTTCTAATGTCATTTTTCAACATTGAAATCCAACCCACAAATATCAATCTATCCATTTTCTTAGCCGCTGAGCCTCACCAGGGTTGTAGGATTATTGCTGGAGCCAATCTGAGCAATCTTCAAGGAGGAGGCAGCGTCCACCCTCAACTGGTTGCGAGCCAATCGCAGGGCAGATGGAAACAGACAACAGTCAAGAGCAATTTAGAGTCTCCAATTGTGTTTTTGGGATGTGGGAGGAAACAGGAGTGCCCTGAGAAAACCCACCCAGTCGCAGGGACAACATGCAAACTCGACACAGCCTGGGTCAGAATTTGACCCGTGATCCTCAGAACTGTGAGACCAACGCTCTGCAGGTACCACACCGTGCTGCCCTTATTTGATCCATATAAAATATTGAGCTAATTGTAGTAATATTTCAGAGGTTAAAGCCGCCAAGAGTGAAGATTGCATAAATGTTGTTGTTGATTGTTGACAATTTTTGGGTTCATGCATGAGGCCTGGGTCAGAATTTGACCCGTGATCCTCAGAAATGTGAGGTCCTGTAGCTCAGTGGGTAGAGCACTGTTTTGGTAATCCAGGGGTTGTGGGTTCATATCCCACTGGGGCCTCCACTCCCTGAGAAGGGTTGCGTCACGAAGCGCATCCGGTGTAAAAATTGTGCCAGACATATATGTGCGTTCATCTGAGATGATACTCTGTGGCGACCCCACAAGGGACACGCTGAAAGAAACTACTTTTCATCCTCAGAACTGTGAGACCAACGCTCAACAGGTACCCCACCGTGCTGCCCTTATTTGATCCAGATAAATTGTTGGGCTAATTGTAGTTATATTTCAGAGGTTAAAGTCGCCAAGAGTAAAAATTGCATAAATGTTGGTCTTGATTGTTGACAATTTTTGGGTTCATGCATGAGGCCTGCAAGGACGTGGCACACACCCGCTGTGGTTTTACACACAAGTTCATAGATTTTTCCACATATTAAATAAGTGATTGACATAATTTTTGGGTACGAGCTGTTGTTCATGTGGTGCAATGATACATGACAGCAATGTATGATATAATGCCAACTTTAACAAACCCATTTGGAAACTCAAGCAAGGTGTATTCTTCTTTTAATTTCCAGAAAATTTCTTGAAAAAAAAAACGTTTTCAAATATGGACCCATACTTTGAATACTATGTATTTTGTCAAATAGTTTAGTGATGTCAACATCAAATAAGCAAATGATGGAGTAGTAGTGTATTTGTGATCTTGAATAAATGACACTTGTTAAAACAGTGAATTTGACTCAATTTGCTTGTACCGAATATCAAAGACATTTTCCCCATTAAAAATGATGATGTCGCACTCTCATCACTAATGAAGAGATGATGAAAAATCTAAACTCAAACGTCACACTCACAACAAGCGATGGAAATTATCTTTGTGGGAAATCTTTTACCTGGAAAACCAAATGGGACAAGAGAAGACACACTGGAGAGAAACCTTTTTTCTGCTCAGTTTGTGATCAGATTCTCTCCTCCATATTGTCCTGATCCACACGATAGGGGATGTGTGGCTCACACACACACACACACACACAACACACACAACACACACACACACACCACACACACACACACACACACACACCACACACACAATGCACACAAACACACGCACACACATGCACAAAAGCACACAAACACATGCACACACATGCACAAAAGCACACAAACACAGACACACACACAGGTACACAAAAGTTTCAGTTTTCATGTGAAAATATTTACCCAGGTCTGTGCTAACTCTGATTCAAATGTTGATGTTTCTAGAATTGGTATGGGTGGTACAGTGGATAAGGTGGAAAGTCCTGAGTTCAATCCCGGACCTCCCTGTGTGGAGTTTGCATGTTCTCCCCGTGCTTGCGTGGCTTTTCTTCTCACATCCCAAAAAAACAAGCAACATTAATTGGACACTCTAAATTGCCCCGAGGTGTGATTGTGTTGTGGCTGTTTGTCTCAATATCCCCTGTGATTGGCTGGGAACCAGTTCAGGGTGTCCCCTGCCTCCTGCCCGTTGACAGCTGGAATCAACTCCAGTACTCCCCTTGACCCTCGTGAGGATAAGCAGCAAAGAAAATGGATGGATGAATGGATGAAGAAAAGAGAGTCACCACTAACACCTCCAGGAGAAAGAAGTCATCAGGTCTTCATGAGGAAATAGAAGACTCATCTTTATTTTCATGAACATGCATGCATGTACACAAAATTTGTTGTCTGCATTTTACTCATCACAGTTTCATGGTTTCTTTCTCTCTTTGTCCTCTTGCACTCGAGATTCTGGCTGCAAACCTCACCTCTTAGGACGCCCACCTCACATCTCAAGTCCCATCCTGCAGACCTCAACCGCCACCGTCAGGCAGGGAACGAAGTAGAATAATTATGTGTAATATTTCTCCTTCCACAAAAACCATCTCAAAAACAAAAAAATATTTCCCTCCCCATCTTTTTCCAATTTTCATCCATTTTTGAAAATGCTCCACCTCAAGAAATGTGGGTTGCCTCCTCCTGGTCTGATTCTATGATTCTAAAAACATTAACATGTGCTAGCTCGTTGGTCTAGGAGTATGATTCTCGCTTTGGGTGCGGGAGGTCCCGGGTTCAAATCCTGGATGAGCCCTAATTACAGTTCTTCCTTGACAATTTCCAACTGTTGCATGCTTAAAACTATGTGTCAAAGAGGTTAATACTTTGCTTTGTTGGTTTTGTGCACTGACACTCATTTGATTTCTGTTACAATCCCTCACAGGAAAAATGAAAATCAATTGCAAAACCCCTTTCCCACAGTGCATTGCACTTTACATAAGGGATTCTTCAATATAATCCTTATAATTGTTAAAGAAAGTACAAAAGAAAGATATTGATCCATGTTCAATAAAGATAACATTTACTTGTGGTCATCATTTTCACTTGGAAGATGCGACATGAAAGCAAAGGTGTCATCTTGTGGTCCATTGGTCGGGGGGCATGATTCTTGCTGATTGTGCGAGAGGTCCCAGGTTCAAAGACCTCGGTATTGAAAACAATGAATATAAAATATGATGACATAAAATCGAAAAATATAGATTTCTGTTATAGGATGGTGTGTCGGTGGAATGGTGGATCAGCTGGTAAAGCGATGGGCTCACAGTTCTGAGGACACAGGTTCGATCCTGCCCACATCTGTGTAGAGTTTGCATGTTCTCCCTGTGCCTGTGTGGGTTTTCTCTGGCCACTGTGGTTACTGAGGTGACTCAAATTGACTTGTGGGTCCCATTGGTCCGTTGTTTTGTTTTGTTCGAGTCGGACGTGGCTCAAGCAAACAGGAGGTGGAGGTCGAGCACCCTCTAATATGGAGGCAGGATATAAAGCTTGAATGTTTTGGACAATGACAGTTCTTCCAGCCAACTGTGCTTGTTCGAGTTCAAGATTGGGAAATGCTGTTGTCACCATTTGTCTTGGGCATTTTCTGTCAGTGGCATTAGATTGTTTTAGTTCATTGACTATGATCAGCTCAATAACATTAGATCCAATGATTGGTTGGACAAGCTTGTCACCTTTCATTACGAGACTACGGACGTTCACTGAAGTGGTGGGAGCGTCCCCTGAAGCTAAACTAAAGGTTGCCTCTCCCCAGCCCACATACGACATGTTCTCTCCATTGGCTATTACTGTGTCTAAAGGGCCCACTCTGTCCAAAATTTCTGAAATGTCTCTGAGTTTTGTGTCTGGCAGAATACATTTCTTTCCATTCCTCATCAATAATTGTCACTTGCGAGCCAGAGTCCCACCAAGCTTGAACATCTTGACCTTGAATTTGACAATAGGTCACTTGCACAACTTCAGAACAAGTGCATTGTGGGTAAGAATTTTTCATGTGTCGGCCATTTTCGGAGGTTGTAAACAGTTCTTAAAGTTTGTCTACATACCAGCATCGCGTTCATTGTATCTGCACTTTCTATGGCGTTTTCCAAGTATTTCGAGGATCTGTCGGCTGATCTGAAACCCTACTACAGGCAGAAAATCAATTTATGTGAGGATCTGGACCCGTATAGTCTATCGAAGGCTGATTTTGCGACTGAAAAAAGTTGGCCGAGAGTGGAATACCCCGACATTGTGAACTACTTGGTGCTTACAACCAACAGCCTGAGTCACCCACAGATTGAAGGCCTGCAAGTCCTTGGAGGCTTACAATTACTTTGTAAGCGGGTGGATTCAGAGTGTCCTCTGCAAAACGTTGTCTGAAGAAAAGGTTTTAATCGTTGCCCGAGTAAGTAACTTGTAATCACCCGGGACAAAGTGCGTAACTCACTGTTGTTGTTGTTGTTTCTGCTTAGCCATTATGGCTTTTTCAGGTCCGACAAATCGGACCGATTAGGGAAAAAGATCCATGACAAATAAATATTACACCATCTTTTAAATTTATTTGAAGGAGCATTAAGTAATGTGACAATAATTAAAATGTACAAAGTGTAAATGACTAAGTACGAACAAATTATAGCGTGAATGTCTGAATGTAGCCCTAATAGTAATACTAGCCCTAATACAACAGTAGCGGCTTTCTATTTGTTCACATTTGCCTTACTCAAATGTCAGCATATAGAGAGCCGCTACTGTTGTATTAGGGCTAGCGTGAATGATGCCCTGGTAGGTGGTAGGTACTACATGCATACTCGTGTTGTTTTTAATATATATACAGTATATTTCCTTCTTAAAAATAATTTGACGTTTACAGAGAGTAAACAGACAGCAAACGCACAACACACATTCTTACGTTTGTATCCTAAACTGGCCGAGTTGGATGTACATGTACATGTAGACCTATCAAACACCGTTAGTCTTGTAATATAAAACACAGCAAACAACACATACATGTAAAAATAGCGGTAGGAGGATATGGTCAAAGTGCAATACTAGGCTCTTAAACTTACCACTTATGAAGTGATCGCTGCACACACGACTTGAAACTGTGGGACGAGTGAGATCTGCACGCGAGATATTACTGAGCCACTTCGCTTGTGCAACGGACTGAATTCTGCTTTTGTCAGAAATGTTTCATTTGTCACTGAGTTGTAAATTTGAAGTTATAGGGTGAAAGTCCAAATGTCCACTTCTTCCAACTTTGTCGTCATTCAAAATTTCATTGTTGATGTTTGTCTTCGTGAAGCAACTGCTGAAAATAACTGAGAAGTGTTACTCTGAACTAGAGTTTCATGTTTCAGCTTTCAACAGTACAGTAGTTTACATAGTGTAGTGGTTATATCGTTCGCCTCACACGTGAAAGGTCCCCGGTTCGAGACTGGGTGGAAACAAGCTTTTTTTTTTTCTTTCTTGCTTGTCAAGGAGCTGTATTATTTATTTTATTTGTTTTTTTTTTTTGCTCATGTTGTAAATCTTAAGGAGAGTGGACATTTCCATTGATTAACACTGCTGATGTGTGCCTGGTACTTGTTTCAAAACTGGGTGTGAGCAAGGACTTTACGGTGTTGCAGCTGTTGAGCATTGGCCTCGGAGTTCTGAGAACATGGGTCAATCCCATCCCTGTTTGTGTGGAGTTTGCATGTTCGTCCCGCACCGACATGATGATATTGTGCTTAGTACACTGTGTTGTGGCTGCAGCAACCCTGGTTCAAATTCGAGTCACAGCAGCACCAAATTCCAGGAGTTAATTTCTTTAGTCCTGAGGTTTGAAATTTGCGTGGGACAGTGACAGTCCTTAAGATGGGCTTGAGGGGGGCTTTCAGCCACCGTGAGGCAAATGGTGCAATGGATAACATGTGTACCCAAATGAAGCCTTGCAGCCAATTAATTTCCACATGGTCCAAATCTTCATGGTGCTTTATTTGCGCTACGGCCTCATCAAGTGGTCGGGAATCCCATGAGGTCAACAGTGTTGAAAATTCTATGGGTATTTGTTCAAGAAACCTTTTGAATGTGTTTGTGTTACTATTTGACATGTCTCACATGCCCCTCTAACCATGACATCCTCACAAGACCCCCAAGTTTTTTTCTGGGACTTGAAAACTACACTTCTCACAGCCCCAATTCCTCAAGGATCTTACTGCAAGAACAAGGTGCACGGAAATGAAAAACATGATCACTTGTCATACTGGCTGTTGAAATTTCCAGAGATCTTATTGGAAATTTCAAACCCTGGACCTCATGCAATCCTGCTCGCCTTGAGAATATAACCCAAGAACAAGAACCCACAAAGAAGAGCACGTGACTTCATTCCTTGTCAAACTCTGTGGTTTTCGCTAAGTCCCAGACTTCTTTACCTTTCTTGCATCACGTCGGGGTCACCAAGAATTGTTGGATATTATTTTTAGATCAATACAAAAGTCCGTTAATCATCTCACACCAAATTGTGACCTTACTCGACCACCACTCATCCAACAATTTGCGCGCTCGTTCTGCAAAGAAAGGACCAGGAAGCCGGCGTTTTCACACGCGAGTGGATTTATTCCTTCAACAAAAGCCTGGGTCTCGGGTCCCTCTCAATCCAACCCTGTACGTCTCCGTTCCCTCCAGCCGACGTACTCCACATCCGAGTTGCCCAGGACAATTTAAAAGTACAATCTACTAATTCACTATTGGTTATGTGTCTCCTGCAGTTATCCTTAGCGCTCTCTCATTGGTCTTTTTTGGTCCGCAGGATGGTGGGCCGACTCCTCCCGCCTGAGGTTGTTGATGTTTTGTTGCTCCCGTCTCCCTCTAGGTCTGGGTCAAGCGTCACCTGGGTCAAGCGTCGCGTCGCCCCACACCTGCTGATTGTGGTCATCACCACCCAACCGTCGAGAACATTCCGTTCTAGCACGCTATCTGCTGTAATCACTTTCTTGCCACATTCTCACACTGCAACTTTTCATCCACAGACTTTCACACATTAAGCAGTATTGCAAATACATCGCCTTGTTGATTAACTTTTATACATTTCATTTCCTTTATGGGCAACAAGGGTGTTTTAAATGATGGAGATAATCGCATATCTCATTAATCATTTGGCTGGCACCCAAACAAGGATCGTTTGCCTTCAACCAACACAGGAATGTTCAATGACCACTTTGCTTGCTCCAAGGGCCACCTTGAGCAAATGAGCAACTTGTGTTATTGCAGCATACTGAGCAACTACAGATGGCATAGCTGGGCTTGTCCAGGAGTTGAAACCAGGACCTCTCAAACCCAAAGTGAGAATCATACCTCTTGATCAACGAGCCACATCAGTCACCGTCCCTGTAAAGTTTCGTGGCCCTGGATGATTGAGTCACCTGCCATCCACCAAACTGTGCCGATAGCACTCCTCATGTCCGGCAATCACCCTGAAAGCATATCCCTCTTTGTCATTCCTTCCTCTGAGATGCCTGTGGTTCTTGGTATTCCCTAGCTTCAAATTCACAAGCCCACAATCGACTCTACTCATTGAACTACAAGTGGATGAAGTCCTCGCTGTCGCTGCCACTGCTTGCTTTCTGCTGTTACAGCCTCCAAAGACGCTCCCCCTGCTGCTGACCCAGTAGACCTCTCTCCAGTTCCACAAGAATATCGTGACCTCTCACCAGTATTCAGTGAGGATTTAGCAATCACTCTCATGAGTACGCTCACTGCGGAGTATGTCGTTCCTCTGTGAAACGAATCACTCATCGTACTCATACTTGGCAGATCACAACCAAACAAATCAGTCTTCAGTTCCTTAGTAGACCAGTTCATGAAAAAATCACTCTGTTCACTTAGGTCCCTCCTATTCAGGACATTAATGAGGATTGATGCCATTATCCAAAGTTGAAAAACACATTCCACAAGTTTCCATCATGGCACATCTCAATAAATGATAATGATGTCAAAAGTTTCATTTCAATTCAAAAAGTGAAACTCATCGAGACTCACCATTTTTTTGATAAAATTTTGATAATTATATCTTACAGCAAATGACAACTCCAAATGCACCACTTCTAGAAATAAAAATGTAACAACGTATTAAGAAACGTAAAATAGATATATTTTTATATCTAAATTTATCCAATAATTTCCCCTCTGAAAAAATTATTTCCAAGTGATTAATTAATATATGTGTGACACCTGAAATCAAGTGAGTTTTCTACTACCATATTCATTTTTTTTTTTTAGCTGTTTCTGATTACCACAACTTTGGAAAGAGTTAGAATATTAATAGATTATTTTCAAACAATATTATATTATGGGAGCATTCGACTCAACATGTCCAATGTGACCAGCACCTCATCTACAACAGCGGAGACCATCTATTCCCAGGAAACAAGGGCAATTGTTAGTATAGTGGACAGTATTTCCGCCTGTCACGTGGAAGACCGGGGTTCGATTCCCCGACGGGGAGATAGTTGATGTTATCCTTTGGTTTTCATGGGGCTCTTCTTCATGGCAAACAATCCGAGCAGCTTTGTTTCCCAACAAGGACCTCACGCAACTCCAGTTTGACACAACTGAAATTGTTGCTCGTGTCCTGTCAGTCAGCAGGACCAGCAAACTTCTTCTCTTGCTGGAATTGCATTCGGTCACTACAGTGGCCTGAAAGTGCCAAACGTAAACAAAACACAAATATAGAGGTAATTCATTGCCATCAGAGTATGAATTAAAATTTCTAATGTCATTTTTCAACATTGAAATCCAACTCACAAATATCAATCTATCCATTTTCTTTTCCGCTGAGCCTCAACAGAGTTGTAGGATTATTGCTGGAGCCAATCTGAGCAATCTTCAAGGAGGAGGCAGCCTCCACCCTCAACTGGTTGCGAGCCAATCGCAGGGCAGATGGAAACAGACAACAGTCAATAGCAATTTAGAGTCTCCAATTGTGTTTTTGGGATGTGGGAGGAAACAGGAGTGCCCTGAGAAAACCCACCCAGTCACAGGGACAACAGGCAAACTAGACACGGTCAGAATTTGACCCGTGATCCTCAGAACTGTGAGACCAACGCTCTCCAGGTACCCCACCGTGCTGCCCTTATTTGATCCATATAAAATGTTGGGCTAATTGTAGTAATATTTCAGAGGTTAAAGCCAGCAAGAGTAAAGAATGCATAAATGTTGGTGTTAATTGTTGACAGTTTTTGGGTTCATGCATGAAGCCTGCAAGGAAGTGCACACGCCCACCGTGGTTTTACACACAAGTTAATAGATTTTTCCACATATTAAATAAGTGATTGAAATAATTTTTGGGTACGAGCTGTTGTTCCTTTGGTGCAATGACAGATGACAGCAATGTATGATATAAAGCAAACTTGAACAAACCCATTTGGAAACTCAAGTAAGCTGTATTGTTCTTTTAATTTCCAGAAAATTTTTTAAAAAAAGGGATTCAAATATGGACCCACACTTGGACCTAAAATTATGTTTTTTGTCAAATATTTTAGTGATGTCAACATCAAATAAGAAATGAATGATTGAGTAGTAGTGTATTTGTGATCTTTAATAAATGACACTTGTTAAAACAGTGAATTTGACTCAATTTGCTTGTACCGTATATAAAAGACATTTTCCCCATTAAAAATGATGATGTCGCACTCTCATCACCCATGAAGAGATGATGAAAGATCTAAACTCACACGTCACACTCACAACAAGCGATGGAAATTATCTTTGCGGGAAATCTTTTACCTGGAAAACCAAATGGCACAAGAGAAATGTTTTCCCTGTTCAGTTTGTGGTCAGATTCTCTCCTCCATATTGTCCTGATCAACACGATAGGGGGTGTGTGGCTCACACACACACACAAATGCACACACGCACACACACGCACAAAAGCACACAGACACACACACAGGTACACAAAAGTTTCAGTTTTCATGTGAAAATATTTACCCAGGTCTGTGCTCACTCTGATTCAAATATTGATGTTTCTAGAATTGGTATGGGTGCTACAGTGGATCAGGTGGCAAGCCCTGGCCTCACAGTTCTGAGGTCCTGGGTTCAATCCTGGACCTCCCTGTGTTGAATTGGCTCCACCACTCCCTGTGACCCTTGTGAGGATAAGCAGCAAAGAAAATAGATGGATGGATGGAGGAAAAGAGAGTCACATCCAGGAAGAAGAAGTCATCAGGTCTTCATGAGGAAAAAGAAAACTCATCTTTATTTTCATGAACCTGCAAGCATGTACACAACATTTGTTGTCTGCATTTTACTCATCACAGTAAACACACACACTTGTTCGTGGAACACACTGGAGCAACTGGGGAGCAGTTCAGGGTATCTGTGTCTTGCTCATGGACACAACAGCAGTGAGTTTGAGTGGGGTCTTGAACCTACTGTTGTTTTCCCCATGGTGGCAGTCCAGCTCAACCATTGGTCCAGGCCCATTAATTTTGGTCGATGTATAAAGTTGAAATCACCAAAAACAAGTGTTAGGATAAAAGAAAAAAATAATTGATGAAAAGCCAGACATCTACCCACATGCCGAGTTTCATGTTTTCTTTCTCTCTTTCTTGGTCCTCTTGCACTCGAGAATGTCTGGGTGCTCACCTCACCTCTTAGGGCCCCCACCTCACATCTCAAGTCCCATCCTGCAGACCTCAACCGCCACCATCAGGTTGGGAATGAAGTATAATAATTTTGTTTAATATTTCACCTCTCACAGAAACCATATTAAAATCAAAAATTTATCTTCCTCCCCCAACTTTTTTCCAATTTCATCCATTTTTGAAAAAGCTCGAGCAAGCCACGAGAGCGGCGCGAAAAAAATCAAGAAATGTGGGTTGCGTCCTCCTGGTCTTGTAGAATCCTTCGAAAATGAGTGTCAAGCATTAACTTTTGTGGCTCGTTGGGCTAGGAGTATGATTCTCGCTTTGGGCGCGAGAGGTCCAGGGTTCAAATCCCGGACGAGCCCCTATTAGAGTTTTTCCTTGACAATAGTCACATGACATACCATGTGTTAAAAAGGTTAATACTTTCCAGTCAATCACAAGGCAGTTGTGCTTGATTGCCACGGCGTGCCGAGAAAAAAAAAACCTATTAGTTGTACTTTTTTTTTTTTTAACTTTAGCTCACCGCGCATGTGCGAACAACGACAGTACAGGAAAACACGCTGTCAGCGAGTCCCGCCATATTTTCAGCCCTCGCTTAAGAAATCTTCTCAAACGTGAGTATGGATGCTGCCATAAAGAATGCAAAAGCGGATCACTTTCATACGGAATGTGAGGCGGACGTTTTTTTCACGATGTCATTGTTGAAGTGCGTATGCCTCATCTGTCAGTGAAGTGAATTGTGGAACGGCATCTTCGAAATGTTTATGGAAAATACGACACTGACATTCCGCCGAAAAGCAAGCTGAGAATTAGGAAAGTGAACGAACTCAAATCCAAATTGGCTGCACAGCAGTCACTTTTCACACAATATAGTTGAACAGTGAAGGCCGCCACCATCATTTCCAGGTCACATCACACATAAAAGAGAGTTAGTTGACTCGTTGTTCCAATCTTTTAAACATAAGGTGGGAATATTATCTTCAATAGAATCTCTGTTGCTGTAAATGAGTGCAGTGACACGGCGCTGTGAAGGCATGGCTGACGTGTGGAAGGACTTCAGAGATTGTGTATTTCTCACTGCAAAAAGGTGAAGCAGACAAAACCTTTCTCAGCTTATGGAAATTTGGGCAAAAGGGTTTTTCTGGGACTTGAAAACTGGACTCCTCAAGGTCACAGGTAATCGAGAAGCATATCTAAAGAACAAGGCCCACATAAATGAAAAAGATGATCACTTGTCATACTGGCCACTGTGTGACGACGGCAAAGGATTCCTGGCTGTTGACACTTCCAAAGAGAGCTTGTTGGGAATTTGAACACCGGGACCTCTTTCAGTCCTTCTCTCCTCGGGAAGTGTTCCCCAAGAACAACAAGCAACACAGAAGAGCATTCATACTTCATAACTCATCAACAACAATGAAGGACATAACCACATAACTCAATGATCATTTGGCTGCCACCCTAAACAAGAATGAACTCTGACTTGCTTCACCTTGAGAAAGACAGCAAAATAAAATTTTGCAGCATACTGAGCCACTACAGACAGCTTAGAAGGGCTCGTCCGGGAGTTGAACCCGGGACCTCTCGTACCCGAAACGAGAATCATAACTCTAGACCAACGAACCCCACCGGTGTAGGGCAAGGTCATCTCCTCTGTCACCCACCAAAAACTGCTGATCCCGCTCTTCATCTCCGGCTATCACCGTGAAACCACAACACTCTTTGTCACTCCTTCCCCTGAGGTTCTTGGTATTCCCATGGTGGCAGCGGACGAAACCATTGGCCCACGGCCATCAATTTCAGTCAGTGCATAAAGCTGAAATCAAAACAACTTTCGCACAATTAGTTTTAAGATAAGAAAAACAAAACCATTGATGAAAAACCCTGACAAACAGCTGCTTGCATTCTCAGTTTGCTTTTCTTCTTTCTCTCTGTTTTCTGGTCCTCTCAGGCCCGTCCACCTCAACCTCGGAATAAGTGTTAATCTTTTTGTTTATAATGATTATTGTTGTTATTATTAGCACCAGCAGGAGACATTAATGTCACTTGGGGTTATTGAGGGCCTGGGTGTCTTTTATCTGAGATGGTTATCCTCACAAAGGGCACATGAGTGCTGGAGCCTCTCTCAGCGATTGTCAGGCAGGAGGCAGGGTACATGCTGAACCGTTTGCCAGCCAATCACAGCTTGTAGGATCCTCTATTGTTCAAATGTTGGCATGTAATACATAGCTGTGTATTTTTCTGGCACTTATTACACCACTGGTCGTGTCCTTCACTGTTTCTGTGTCAGCTCTTTAAATGAATTGCAACCAGTAGAAAGTAAAAGTTCAAGATCTGAGGGTCCTGATTTATGGCAGTTCTGCTCGCGTTGTTGTGATTGCACCTCATGTTGTGCCCTATGATAGAAAGGTTTGGCAAATGGGCTTTTGTTGTTCTTTCATCTGTCGTATTCACCGCTTTGGATATTTAGGCCTTTTGATGGAGTTGCATCCAGGCAATGGGTCTTAAGACATGAAGCTAAAATATCTCAGTTGGGAGGGAGTTAGACTGAAGATCTAAACGGCCCTGCTTCGAACCCTGGTTTCAGCATGGGGGCTTCATACTCTGAAAAGGAGCCCGGGAACACCCTGAAGTGGTTGCTTGCCAATCGCAGGGCACATGGAGACAAACAGTCACAATGACACCTCGAGGAAACATTAATGTTGCATGATTTGGGAATATGGGAGGAACCTGGAGTGCCAGGAAAGAAAAACCTACACATGCACGGGAAGAAAATGCAAACTCCAAACAGCCGAGCCTGGGATTGAACCCTGGTCCTCAGAAATGTGAGGCCAACGCTTTACAGCAGTGCCCACCGTGCCACCCAATTCATACATATGTCTGAATTTCCATACTTTTTAAATTTTGTTACAAACATTATTGTAGTCACAGGACAGTTATTGCAGCGTTAATATTTAATTGAAGAATATACTCATGACTCTAATTGTTCATAAATTAGAGTTTCAATGTTTATTTATGAAATAAAACAATATGATAATCTGGGGAGTGACATGAATGTTGCTTTTCATCACTATCCAAAAGCGGTTGGAATGGAATTCTGGATGAAATACTGATGAATATTTTTAGGAATGCAGTAAAATGTTGAGATGATTCACTTGATTATGATAATACAGATAAAACATTTCAGTTTCACTGGTGCTGGCTCAGCATCCTGCAGGGTTTCAGCCTTGTTGCCATAGTGACAGATTTAGAAAGACAACCTTGCCAGCTTTCAACAACTGTGATTGTATAGTGGTTAGTACTCTGTGTTGTGGCCGCAGCGACTCCGGGTCACGGCAGGGAGGAAGCTAATTTTTTTAGTCCTTATGGTTGATATTTGCATGAATCCCTTTAGAATTACAAAAATAAATGAACTAAAGACAATTATGGAAATAATTAATTGCCATCACAGTACGAATTCGAAATTGTAGCATGGAATTTTTTTCACACTGAAATCCAATGTAAAAAAAACGTGTGTATGTGATTTATTTGTGTGATACAGGCAAATAAGTATTTGAACACCTGTATCAGCTAGAATTCTGACTCTCAAAGACCTGTTCGGCCGCCTTTAAAAGTCCACCTCGTCATGTCGTTTGGTGCATAATGACATATTTCATGATTCAATTGATGCATCTCTGCTATGTAATTACTTTAAAATGGAAGATGCGGTTGATAAAGGAGTTCTCGAGGTATCAAGAAAAAATATATCTATTTGTGATCTAACCTTCAAAGAAGACATTTCAGGTGAACATACCGAAAACATCATTCTGAACTCGCTTTGATACCACGTGCAAAAAACACAACCGAGCTAGCCAGAAGTTGAACCTAGAATCTTCTGATCCGTAGTCAGACGCGTCATCCATTGCGCCACTAGCCCTTCACAAAACTGCCCCTTCTGCAAACCCATCAATACAATTTTCACTGTCCCACGCCCGCCAAATAACATCATCGAAAAAGGCGACTGAGGGGTTGATACCTGCTGTGACCTGGAATTAAACAAGGATTGCGTGGCAACAAAGCAGACAACTAACCACTACGCGATCACAGCTTTGTGGAAACTGCCACGAAAGTTGGACGTATAAAGCTGTTGGCTGCAGTGAGAATGCTTCATGATCCAGGACTGTCCCAATCGAGGGAATGCCAAGTCAGATTGTCTACTTGTGAGGATGCGGTGATTTCATTGGCACGGGCCAAGTTCGTCTCCGGGTCGTGACAGGCAAATTCTTCAACTTGTTTCGCCAAGTGATGATCAAGATTGACAATTTTATAGATTAACCTGTCCTATTGGCAAAAACATCGACTTCAGTATTATATATGGATACTCTATGCCAAGTGTCTCTAACGTTGTACCTTCATTTATGATCACCTTCTAAATGTTTAACGGTATCGGACAATGTCTGGGTGTCGTGCTAAAAGACGTATTTTTGTTTCGTCTCAATGGACTTAGCATTGAACAATGCTTTGTGTGACTGGCAATATGGTGACGTGAACAAAAGTAACATGTTTTTATGACGGCGTGAAAGTGGACAAGAGATATGACATGAGTCAGAGGGCTTAGGGTATAGCGCATTAGTTTCCATAGTGAAGTGGTTATCATGTTTGCGTCACATGCAACAGGTACCCGGTTCGAGACCGGGTGAGTACAGGCAGTGTTTTGTTGCTTGCTCGTAAGAGATCTGTTGTTGGAAGGAAGAAAAGAAGGAGGGAACACACAACAAAATGAGGAAGGAAGGGAACAGGAAATGATGAAGAGAGGGAAAAAACAGGGAGGAAGAGGAAAGACATAAGGAAGGAAGCAAAGAATGAATTGATGAAGAAAAACAAGGATAAAATGATGGGAAAAAGGTTGGAAGGAAGGAGGAAAAAACACTGGAACAAGGAAGGGAAGGAAGGAAGAAAGAAAACAAGGATTGGAGTTAGGAAGGAAGGAAGGATGGGGCAAACAAGGTAAGTGCTGCACTGGAAACTACCATGTTGTTTGACTGCAAAAAAAAAAAAAAAGAAACAAGTGTTCAGGTCTGACTTTCATTGGAAATTTAAGTTCAAGTGAAAAACAGAACTCAAAACAACACTAGAGGAATTAGTGTTGAGACACAAAAACAAAATCTTCTTCTTCTTTTTATTTCGGCTTGTCCAGTGATGGGTCTCCACAACGTGTCATCTTTCTCTATTTAAGCCCATCTCATACATCTCTCGTTCTAACCCCAAATGCCTTCCAGTCTTCCCTCACAACATCCCATCAACCTTTTCTTTGGTCTTCCTCTCACTCTTTTGCCTGGCAGCTCCATCCTAAGCACCCTTCTCCCAACATACTACACTCTCTCACCTCTGAACATGTCCAAAGCATCAAAATCTGCTCTCTCTCTCTCACCTGGTCTCCAAAACATCCAACTTTGGCTGTCCCTCTAATGAGCTCATTTCTAATCGTATCCATTCTACTCACTCCAAGCGAGAACCTCAGCATCTTCATTTCTGCTACCTCAAGTTCTGCTTCCTGTTTTTTCTTCGGGGCCACCGTCAGTAATCCGTACGCCATGGCCGGCCTCACCACTGTTTTATAAATTTTGCCCTTCATCCTGACGGATAATCTTCTGTCACATAGAACACCAGACCAACTGTTCCGCCCCACTTGGACCCATTTCCTCACTTCCTTACCACACTCTCCATTGCTCTGTATTGTTGACCGCAAGTATTTGAAGTCATCCACCTTCACTATCTCTTCTCCCTGGAGCTTCACTCTTCCTCGTCCGCCCCTCTCATTCACGCACATATATTCAGTTTTACTTCGGGTAATCTTTATTCCTCTCCTTTCCCGTACGTACCTCCTCTTCCCATCAACTCCATGATAAAATAATTTAAACACTGCACCTAAACATCAAGCCTTATTCTCATTCCACTTGCTCTCTTGGCTGCACAATATATCAACCTTTCTCCTAATCATCATGTCAACTAACTCCTGAGCTTTTCCCGTCATAGTCCCAACATTCAAAGTCCCTACATACAGCTGTAGGTTTTGTGCCTTCCCTTTCTTCTTCTTCTGACTAAGCCCCTTTCCTCCTCTTTTTTCTTCTTTTCTTCGACCTACATTATCTGAATTTCTACCTATGCCTTGTAGATTAACATTTATGTGTGCGGGTGTCAGAAGCCCGGGCCACGACCTAACTGTTGTAGAATTCGCATGATGAATGCTCATATATGTTTGGCACAGTTTTACACCGGATGCCCTTCCTGACGGAACCCTCTGCATTTATCCGGGCTTGGGACCGGCCGACAGGTAGCACAATAATGTGCTGCCCAATGGGTTGCAGATAATCAAAAAGAAGCAATCAAATAACCAAAGTCAGCCTACCTACTCTATGTAAAAGTTAAGGTCAAATGAAAGCAATTACAATAAACACAGAGAGCACATTAGGTACACAAATCACACACTACCTGTGTTAAAAATATAAAGGATATGGCGATTTAAAGGATAGGTGGATGGAGGGGATTCAAACCACAATGGCCCTCACTAGTAGTTGAGGCCCATTGTGGTTGAGTCGAGAATTGATGTTTGGTCCTCGTTGTGTACTCGACGCAGGCAATACGTTAGCGCGGTAGGCTAACTTGGGCTGAGCAGCTTCGATGCGAACGATACGAGATAAGATTTGTTAAATTTATTAAGTCCTCACAGCCCTCGTCGTATAAGTTATGAAGTTACTCACGTTCGCCGTTTCTTCAACATCCACGAATTGATCACAAACGCGTCTTGTTGTTAACAAGCTCAGGTAAGGAATATGAGGCTGATGAGCAAGTTTATGTTGGGGTTTCCACTTGCCCCACCTCTTTCAACTGTTTAACTGGAAAATGTTTAAATTGTGTTTTAGTCCTTTAAAGTGGTGATAGGAGAATTGTGTCGATGTTTGAAACTGTTCCCGGCTAAATTGGTGACTCAAATCCAGACCGAACTCAACGGTCGGATACGAAGTGCATTAAAAACAAAAACATAAAATATTAGTGGCAAAAAGCTGCCTGGACACTCAGTTTGCTTTTCCTTTCCTTTCTCTCGGTTTCCTGGTCCTCTTGCACTTGAGAGAGTCTGGCTGCAGGCCTCACCTCGCATCTCAAGTCTCATCCTGCAGACCCCCAACTGCCATCGTCAGGCAAAGTAGGATCATTTGAAAATTGTCTCCACTTCTGGGTCAACGTTTAAGGAATATTTTAGAGATCATCTTTCATTTCCAGTTTCAGCATTAAAGCCATTCATGTACAGCACTGCGCACTTCATTTACACACTCCTTTCATTCCGGTTGAAGTGTTTTGATCTTTTATTTATAAATCAACAACTACTTAAAAAGGGAAGAAGGGTAGAGGATGATGATGAAGATGATGATGATAATGATGATGATGAAAACTCTTCAATCAATCTACCGTTGATGTTTTCATGGCATGGAAGGAAACCGGAGTGGCTGGAGAAAACCCACACGGAGATCAAGCCAACTCTTTTTCATCTGTGGTTCTAAACCGCTGGGCCCCTGGGGAGAATATCGGCTTCTGTTGCCCAAGAAAGGGATACACTTTACTGGCATGTTAAATGTGCAATGCATTGTGGGTTTATTCTTCATAGTCGTTGTAGTCATTGTGTATGCTCTCACTCTTAATGGGGTGAAAAAGTGTGCATGTGTGAAAATAAAAGGAGTTCCGGTTTTGCACTCCCAATTATGGGTATAAATGATCCATTCATTTTCTAAGCCACTTATCCACAAAACGGTCACAGGAGTGCTGGAGCCCATCCCAGCTCACACCACACAAAAGACAGTACACACAATGAGCTGGTTGCCAGTCAGTCACTGGGGACATAATTGACACCATCACTGAGCAGGAATCAAACCGACGCTGCCCACACCAAAGTCAGGTGTGTGTGTACAACTAGACTAATTCTGACTTTCAGTCTCATCTGGTTTTTATTTAATTGTGTAAACGCACCTTCCCCCCACTGCATGTTTGCCTCTGTCAGTTGTGGCAAATTTTATTTTCCTGAGGGAATCCATTTTATACTTGTGTGAATCCAAATGTCTGACTTTTCTGGTTTGTGGTACTTTAAACACCATCCTGTAACAGAAATCTATATTTTTCAATTTCTATTTTACATTCATAGTGTTTAAGATGCCGAGGTCTTTGAACCTGGGACCTCTCGCACCCGAAGCAAGAAGCATGCCCCCACCTCGACTAACAAGACACAAGATGGACCTGTTGACATTTTTTTTTTTTTTTATCATGCCACTTGACCAGGATTGGACAACCCGTGGCTCTCGTGTCACATGCAGCTTTTTCGCACCGCCCTTGTGAAAATGAATACCAAACAATTCATGGATTATTTATTGTAAATTGAGCAACATTTCTTTCTTTTGTAGTTTCCTGAATGTTTTATTAGGATTACATTACATTATCATGGAGGTGTACTCTGGGGGGCTCTGGTACAGGGGGTTCTCAATTTATTATTTTTTTTTCTGGGGAACTTATAACAGGAAACAATTACACTCAGAACTCTTACACTCGGGAATCTCACAAACAAGAGAAAATATATCACATTGCAACAAATGAAAAGAATATAAAAAAAAAACTTGCATCAACTCACATAGCTATATTATAAAGGAGACACATTCACGGATGTTCATAGATTTCCCTTCACAATTACTGTCAAAACTCTGCAAGATCAAGAACACGGTCACCATGCAGCTTCTGGTAACTCTCATTCACACCGCACAATATAAATGGTCGCCCAACGACGCACACGGACCTCGACAACGTCTCCACTTCTCCAGCGAGCGAGTTTATGTTTGAAATTAATGAAACACATTCAACACCGTGCCTCTGTGACTACACCCGCTTTGCAAACGTTTTAAACTCACTGATATTCACATTCTACAACAAGACAATGAAAACAAGTGGAGGAGAACAAAATATGTAGCTTCCACCAGGAATCTCACAAGAGAAAGTATTTCTTCCCGGCACACATTAAGTGTGGCTTCAAAATAAAGCATGCAGCCTACTTCCTGTGTTTCTCAGATCTTCCACCAACAATTCAACGGCATTTTCCCCCTACAATGAACATTTTTAAACACACAATAACGTTGAAAAGAATGAAAAAGTATAAATAACAGAGAAAGTGCTGGCTTTCAAAATAAAAGTGGAGTCAAAATAAAAGTCTACATCCTGTTCCTATTATCGCACAACAGCATCACACCATTACATAACCTCAATAGGAGGGTATATAATTGGCAACCAAGACAAGTCTCTGACTTGCCTGACCAGTGAATCAGTGTCAAAAAAAGCATGCACTGTATTTGTCATTCAAGTCAGGAGTGGGCAATTTTCTCCCATCTTTGAGGGGAGGTTTTTTTTACTCATGAGATGATCAAACCCCTCAATTCAGGCAGTCTCTGAACAAAACAGCAGGAAGGGGGCATCCAGAGTTGAACTGGAGACCTTTTTGGCTGCAGTCAAATGCGCTACCACTGAGCTATACCCAAATGTCTTCCTGCTACCTCTTAGTTCTGTAGACAATTCAAAATTTATTATTTATTCCAGTTGTGAAATTTGAATGATTGAGAATACATGAATACAAACATCAATGGTGACATTTTGAATGATGACAAACTTAGAACAAGTGGACATTTGGATTTTCACCCAATAACTTCGAGTTTACACCTAAGTGACAAATGAAACATTCCTGACAAAAGCAGAAGTCAGTAAAATGCTTGACCAGTCAGCTCCAAACCCATGATATGTACTTTCCAGTGGAATGGGATGTGAATTTAAAGCTGAACCTTTGATATCAATCAGATTGCCAAAGAAATGACCCAGATGTGATTTGAAAACACAACCTTCTGATCTGGAGTCAGAGGCGCTACCGTTGCGCCATAGAGTCAATGACAACAATCTTCTGTAGAGGTGTAAGCTCATAATTAGGGTATATAGTTGGCAACCAATGCAAGTCACTGACATGCCCGACTGGTGAATTCGTGTCAACAAAGCTTGAACAGTATTTGTTTTACAAGTCAGGGGTGGGCAATTTTCTCCCATTTTTGAGGGGAGTTTTTTTGCCCATGAGATGATCAAAACCTTGATTTCATGCAGTTTCTGAACAAAACTTTGGAGGTTCAGCATCTCTGTGCTTCATGGAGATATTTGTGGAAGAGTGTCTGACACCACCATCATGCTCCCTGCATTCAATCTCCATTGTGCGGGTCGTGTCGCTCAGCTAACATGGAAAACGAAAGGCAATGGAATATGCTTGTATATCAACGAGAAATGGCGCACGAACGTTACAAAGCCCAGCACACAGTGCGGTCTGCTTTTAGAGTTGCTGGTTTTGAACTGTAAGCCGTTTTATTCACCACGTGAGTTCCTCATAAGTTTGTCACGCATGTTTGCAAATGTGCAGAAATCAGAAAATGAAAAAAAGCAGCAACAGATGTGCTTGTTGTGGCTGAGTGGTTCAGGCGATGGGCTTGAAATCCATGGGGGTCTCCCTGTGTAGGTTTGAATCCTGCCAAAAAAGCAATCATAACGCTTTGGTTTTAGATTAGTCCGGGTCAGTGGTGTGTTCTGGGAGAAGATTTGCCTGTTACGATGCAGTATCAACAAATACATTCTAGCATCACTGCCACTGTATATTTGCATGATAAAATGCAGCAAATATAAATACAAATACAGCAGCATCAAGGGGATACAACACAATTCAGTGATTGTACCAGACAATCAAACATTAGAAGAAAACGCACCAACAAGAATATGCAAGACAATCTGACAAAACAATACAATCTCGAACAATACACACCATGATAATGATTACGATCGAGGCAACATGATAGGGACAATCTGACAATCCAGCCTTATAAAAAACAAAACAAAACAATACACAACACAGGATGTTGCACAAACAGATACTAGAAAACAATATGTGATACAAGTCTACACTGTGTGTGTGTGGGCCACACACCCGTGTTGTGTTTATCAAAACGACCTGGAGGAGAGAATCTGACCACAAACTGAGCAGGGAAAAGTTTTCTCTTCAGTAAATCTTCTCATTTCATTTGCTTTTTTCCCTCACAGAGAAAATTGACAGTATGACATGTTATATCACGTCTGGACTTGGTTTCATGTCATTATCAGAGAGGAGAGTGTCACATTATGTCATCACTATCTGATATTGGAGCTGCTCGTGATCCTCCACATTCCCTCAGCTTTGCAGTTTTTCACTTTGGTCATATTTCTTGGTCCACATTTGCTTGAAGTTGAGAGCTTTTTCTTCATGGAAGCTTCCCAATGGTTGAAAGACATTCATTTATTTTTTATTGCGAAAATGGATTTGATATACTGTAGAAGCAAATTGAGTCATACTCACTGTTTTAACAGGTGTTATTTATCAAAGATTGGTGGAACGGTGTCTCAGTTGGTAAAGCATTGGCCTCACAGTTCTGAGGTCCCGGATTTAGTCCCGGACCCGCCTGTGTGGAGTTTGCATGTTCTCTGTTTGCTTCTATGTGCCCTGTGATTGGCTGGCGACCAGTTGAGGGTGTACTCTGGCTCCTTCCTGAAAATTGCTGGGATTGGCTGCAGCAATAATCCCGTGACCCGTGTGAGCATAAGCGGCTCAGAAAATGGATGGATGGATATACTTTGAATGGCTACTTCAAGAAATATTTAAGTTGTTAAAAGGTGAACTTGAATGAAATTAGAAATTAGAGCTCTACGTGTTGCGCTGTATTTTTTCATACAGATATTTTTCAAGGTGAACATTTATTGGATAGAAAAAACATGTTTTTTACATGTTGGATTTCAATTCAAAAATCCATGTTAAAAATTCGAGTTCATACTGGCAACGAATTACTTCCATATTCGTGTTATGTTCATTTATTTTTGTAATCTTAAAGACTTTTTGGTTTGTTTTGTGTTTTCTTGAGGTTAAAATATTTCCCGATTTGTTATTTTTTTACTCTTTCAAGCCACTACAGGAAACAAACGTAATTCGACTGAGTGATGCGGTTTGCTAGTCCTGCTGATTGACGTCACGTGAGCAACAGTTTCCGTTGTGTAGAACTGGAGTTGTGATATTCGCCTGATCCGTGTGAGGTTCCTTCTTCGACACATGGCCACTTGGCCTGCTTTCTAATAAGAAGAACCCCACGAAAGGCAAAAGTTAACATTAATTAACTCCGCGTTGGGGAATCGAACCCCGGTCTTCCACACGACATGCGGAGATAATGTCCACTCTACTAACGAGGAGACAACTACACTTGTTTCCCGGGAAGAGATGGTCTTTGCCAGAGTGGGGTGCTGGTGTGGAAATCAAGAGTTGAGAAATGAGAGCTCTACGTCTTACGTTGTATTTTTTCATACAGATATTTTTTAGGGGGAGTATTTAAGCAGGAAGTGACGGACATGTCAGGACCGCCCTCAAGTGGACTCGTTTGTTTCTATTAGTTCTACCTCCGGGAAGGTAGCTCGTTGTTCCTTCGTGGTCGCCAAAATGCCGGCTCATTGCATTGCTGGACATTGCTTGAACCCTCGGGAGGATGGATGTACCCTTCATAAGTTTGCAAGATACCCAGTTCGTCGTGAAAAATGGATTGCACGGGTGCAAAGGATGATAGCTTCGTGGGTTCCAAATAACAGGTAGGTGTGTTTACAGCTACTAAAAAAGATAATAGTTTGGGGCAGACCACGTAATCCGTCTCTCATAATGTAACAAAAGGTCCGCGTCATATGACAGGGGTGCTAAATGTGTCGATGGGCGCGTCGGACGGCGTCGGGCTCACCGGCGAAGGCTGCTGCGTCGGCTCGCGGACGCTGCCGACAATGGCGCACTCAGCCGCATGCGACGACAACACCGTGAAGCAGCCCGGCTCCACTCCGTGACAAGCCACCTCGGCGCCAAAAATGAGCAACCCTGGCCGAGGCGCCGTGTCTGCCGGTCATGGCTTCGGTGAAGGCTGCGCGTCGGGCTCGCGGACGGCGGCGGCTCTGAACAACGCAGCCGGCAATGGCGCACTCAGCCGCGTGCGACAATACCGTAAAGCACCCCGGCTCGGCGGTGTTGTTCATCGTGGACGGCGGCTATGAACAATGCCGTAAAGTGGCCCAGCTCGGCGCCATGATAAGCCACCTCGGCGCCGAAAATGAGCCACTGCAGCCGACAAGGCAAAGCCGGCTGAGCTCGTCGCGGCACCGGGCCGTGATGGCTCATCTCCGCCGCGGATGTGGATCGGATGGGGAGGCGGTTTGGCCGTGATTGCATATCATCTGAATATAAACAATAGGGTAATATTGCCCCAGTAACTTCACTTGGTTGTGTGGTCTTCTCCTTTTCAAAAAGAGCTTCCGTGTCAGAAGAGGCGTGTTCATCTCCCATAGTCGGGTCCATCGCGTGTTTTCAATGGCGAGTGTCCGGTTGACGTCACGGGTCGAGGATGCAGCCAACACGGCAACCACTTGTCTGTCGTCGAATGGAACTTCTCCAACTTCGCGCATGGATGAGGCGCTCTCATTTATTTTTTCGTATAGACATTGAAGTGAATAATGTTATATGTATTTTTCATGACAATATCCGTTTTAGAATGTTTATAGGAATTATTTTTGCATTGCAAACACTTCAAGGTAAATACACGTGGTAAATATAAAACATACAAGATACAATGTAAAAAAGCTTATGTGAATACAGTAGTATAGTAAGTGAATTGAAGTCCAAATACTGACAGCTATTAAAAAACAGGCAAGTCGTCAGACATCTATAAATAAAGGTCTTTTCTCAAAGTGTTTTTCAGGTCAATGTGGTATTGATCCTCAGGATGCCGGCTGTTGTGCTCCAATATTGCACCGTTCACCTCCATGTGAAGATGGACCAGATGTCGGCTCCTGTAAGAATACAAAACGCTTGGCTAGGACTGAAAAGTCGCCAAAAAATAAAAATAAAAGAAGTTATGGAAGTTTGCATTAATTGGCTTTCGCTTGAAATTTCAGGATGAACGTACCTGTGACCTTTATTTAACCTCACAGTTCTGAGGACCCGCGTTCGATCCCGACCCCACCTGTGTGGAGTTTGCATGTTCTCCCCGTGCCTGCGTAAGTTTCCTCCGGGCATTCCGGTTTCCTCCCACATCCCAAAAACATGCAACATTAATTGGACACTCTAAATTGCCCCAAGTTGTGATTGTGAGTGCGGCTGTTGTCTGTCTCTATGTGCCCTGTAATTGGCTGGCAACCAGTTCAGGGTGTACCCCGCCTCCTGCCCGTTGACAGCTGGGATAGGCTCCAATACTCCCCGCTACCCTTGTGAGGATAAGCAGTTAGGGAAATGGATGGATGGACAAAAGTAGTGCTAAGCCTCCATCGTAGAGTATCTTGGTGCCGAGTGAATTGAGGAACTTCATTTGGAAGCAGTGCTTTGGCTTGTTGTGTACTCTAAAGCCAAGTCTAAACTTTTATGCAAGGGATGTAAAACTCATTTTTGTCGTGGGCCACATCGTAAACGACGATAAACATCTTTAACTGTCTCATCATATTTACACATGAAATTTATGAACTAGTTTTGGAATCTGAAATCAAGGCTAATTGGTTTTTCCCAACGACTGTTTGGTCACACAAAAATGCTTGTAATATCTCAACGTTATCATTTATGACGTGACAATTGAGAATTTTGGTACGGGTTTGGGACAAAAAAAAAAAAAAAAATCATGGAAGTCTATTAATATGATTTGCCTCTGCGGGCCACGTAAAATCATGCAGCGGGCCAGATCTGGCCCCTGGGCCTAGAGTTTGACACCCGTGCATTATGAGGATGTATCAATCCCGTACTGCGTATTACCGGCGGGTTGGAACAGACACAGAGAAACTGGAAGATTCACAGAAAGACATTAAAGATGACATCTTTGAAAATTCTGAAAAAGGTAAATAAATCCAAAAACAGAACCACTGGATGTGCGTTCCAAAGCGGAGAGAAGGTCAAATAAAGTTCAATTGTGAAGGTTCAACTGATACTTGGGCTCATAACATTTCAAGCGCTAGCCGTCACTTTTCCAAGGTAGCGTGTGCGCACGTACCTTCCCTGGCTTCTGCCCAAGGCGTCCGTCAAAGCCTTGAGGTAAACGGAACGGTGTCGGCCTCGCTGCAGTTGATGCTCTCCGGTCAAGCAGTGACTCCAGAGCACGTCCGCATCTGACGGGAGACAATCGGGTCTCAGCTGACCGGCGCCACCGTCCGTCTCCCAGCCATCATCCCAGCGGTTCTCCACAGCGCAGGGTTGGAACTCCGACACAGTGTAGCTCTGGACGAAGAACAGTTTTGGCTTGCCGACCAGCGCCGGACAGGCGTCGCCGTTGAAAAAGCGGCGGACATCTTCCAGACGGAGGCCTTCGCAGTTCATGTCCGTGGCCTGGAGGCGATTGTCGATCGCCCGGCTGATGATGCAGCAGACGAAGCAGTCGCCACTGCGGTCCGGACTCCTTTGGAAGACCTGAGCGTTGAGACCATCTCGACCAGGTTTAGCCATTTATGCAGGGTCACATTGACGTGCAGTGACTTAAATGCGTGCGCCATCATCTCTGAAGGGAAAAAAAAAAAAAAGAATGATTTGGATCAGCCAACCTTTGAAAATCCTCGATCCGTCAACCACTTGAATTTTTCGTCTTAGAAAGACATTTTAAAAAGGTGCGTGCTATGAACTTTGGTAGGAATCTTGTCAGGTGTCCCAATCAATCAATAGCCTTTATTGTCATTATATGCCGCGCATACAATGAAATTATGAGTGTGCATCTCCACAAGGCGCAATAAAATGGAATTTAAAAAAAACAAAAAAAACAAAAGGTACAGTTGCGGCTGAAATAAATGCACCAAAGTGCAGTTGCAAAATACTACATTAAATTGTTGTGATGTACTTATTTGAGTATAAATCTTACCTGGCAAGGGTGACGCACCACTTCCTCGGGTACTGCTGGCGCATTGACTGAAATGAGATGGAAAATACACGATAAGTCACTACAACGGGGCAAGAAGACAAAAAATGTTCAAATCAGTTATCCTTTTACCCGTTGACTATTACTAGTTTCATTTCAATTTGGGATGAGTACGGTACGTGAATGTGATTGCATTTCTTCAAATACTGTCCACACTCCAATATAATATGTGGGTTGTTTTCACGCGAAGTCACCCGCTGTGCTGCCTCGAACGGTGGCCATTTTCGACCCCTGAGCTCCCGTTACTCATACATAGGCAGGGTAGACAACATTATGTTTCTAACCGCATTTATTGAAGACGCAACAGACAGCACGTCAAGCCCAGACTGACTATTTGGCGACCTGGCCTCATTAGACTCAGCACTGTTACAAAGGGGCAGTATTGTGCCTTGGTCTTTTACTCTATGTGACACTGACCTGTATGCTAACACGGAAACTAAAGCCGGTAAAACTGTCAAAGGCATAAAGTAAAACTTGTATATTAGTTCACCACGAGCAAAGCGAAATGTTTCTTTAAAATTAGATCACAATGGCAGAAAGACAAAAGAATAAACAAATCCAGTATTTCACAAAATTCATGAATCTTTCAAGTGACTAACAAAAAACGATCATAACTGTAATGTTGGCCTTCTGAAATGAGTATCGATTAAGCTTGTTAGCTTAGCTCGGCAACACATCGGCACGATGGAGGTTGAAGCCAGGCGGCATGATAGCGGCGTCGGGGAATCGTCCACAAAGCCAAGTCTCCGTGAAGCACAGAGCCGCAGAATGTTGAATGTCTTTCGTCGACGATGTCCACACTTACGAAGACTTGTGTCCAGGATCGCGAGGCTTTGAAGAGCACACCGACGACAAACTCTGGAAAAAGCTTCAGCGAACTGGTCAGAGTTGTCGAAAAATAAGTCAGAAGAAGGCTCTCTGATGGTTAGCAAGTCCTCTCTTGTGTACTTGAGTCCCGAGATGCCCGTGAAACACCAAAACACAAACGGTAACGGAGAGCATTCCGGAGACTTCCACACTCAGTACGCGTTAGGTAGAGAGGTTAAATGGCGGCGCGCAGCGGTGTGTGGGTAATTCCGCAAAAAATGTGACGTCAGTGAAAACAACCCATCATGACCCATCATCAATCGGTGAGTGTATAACATCAAGCATTTTAAGGATTAAAAGGATTGTGGTGAAATTGTGCAATTTTTGCAAAATTGTGTCATTCAGTTGGTTCTACTTGTACTAAATCAGTATTGCACACACTCACCTGACATCTTGTACACCTTGAGCTTTTTGGCCAGGTCTACCCTGCCGATGTCCATTAAACATTCCTCCAAAAGGTCCACCCTTGTAGGGGAAACCTTGCCCACGTGCTCGAGTTCGATAACCAAGTCCAGGAAATCCTGCAGGGCAAGAAAACAACGGGAAGTGAGCAACGACTTCAAAATTTCAACCGGCAACAATAAAACGCCCCCCACCGGCACAATTTCCTACCTTCGCAGTTTCGATTTTCTTACGCGGTAGCATGTGAGCCAGCAGAAACTTCACACTGCTCACATCATCCTTGGCCATGTCCTCGCTGATGTGAGCCATCAGAACTCTGCGAGAGGAAGCAAGATGGAAATTAGGAATTGCAAATTTGTGACATACAAAAACTTGAACATTAAAAGAAGAAAAGGGCATTTTTAATGGCTTGTAGGCAAATATTTGAGTCTCTATATTTGTGGAGATTCTGGCTACTCACTGAATGTGAAAATACAACCAGAAACATCTTTATTTTGCCAACTATGTCAAAAACACGTGAGGCAGAATGGGGACATCGAGGTCTGGGCCCACCACTTTGTTGGTCTTTTATTTGAAGATGCGTCAATATGGAAGTAAATACGTGCCACCAAAATTTGAATTTAAAAATGCCGTTGTAAAATTCACAGTTACTTCAAAGTGATCACATTTTCAAGAGCTGTATTTCAGTTTAACATTCCATTGCAAATAATTCGCCATATGAAAAAAAATTCAACCTTTAAAATTGAAACAATATTTTGATTCTCCTTAGATTCATGTGGGTATGATTTGCTTTCTGAAATTCACAGTCTGAATTCACTTATAAGAAAGCAGGGTTACTTTAGGTCAGAACCCAAAACTCAGCCAGATGAATTTCAGACACCGAATTGTAGCCAGTTGAATTTAGGTAATTTTGTATTTAATAAGCTATTGCTAACATGTGTTTTATGTTTTGGGGACAAAAGATGGGATTCAGTCCTGTGCGAAATCTGGCACTTTTACGGTTTAATAATGTACTTTAATTTGTTATATTTAGGTGAAGTGTCTCAACCAAATCAAAAATATGTTGAGAGCTGTTGCACCCCATCATTATGCAATTGTGGCAGCACAGTGCTTGACATAACCGTCCTGACAACAAGTTTCTTTGATTATTACTTGCAATCTAGGCCAGTAATCCAGAGGAACCGCTTTCAAATGAGGGCTGAAGCCAAAAAACGTATGCATTTCAGTATTTAGAATGTGGGAGTAACAGGGATGGAGTATAGCTCGGGGAGAAAGTGAAACTCCACATTCTCGGGTCAGTAAATCAATCAGAACTGGACTCTTCTGATCATCTTAAAAGATGTTCCGCCTGTCATAAAAGAAGTTAGAATCAATTCTTGCAACGTGAAACGTGTGAAAAACTCAACTACTTATGTTCCAAGTCCGGTGCTTTTTTTACCTTTAATTTGACCCGAACAGTTAAAACACAGTAACTTTTTTTTTTTTTTAAACAGTGAGACTAAAATAATAAAATGGCACTCACCTGAATCTGGGTAGAACCTGCTCGGATCTCAAAGCTCTCTCCACATCGTCCCGGCTGAACCCAAACACCTGCCTGAGGATGTCATATCTCCCCAAATGTAGCATGAGCTCAGCCAAAAACAGACGCCCTTTGTCGTCACTCTTGACTTTGGACTTAAGAGTCTCCTTTATATGCGCGGCTGTATTGCCTGTGTCCGAAATCTCGCACAAGTAGAGAATCTTGGAGCGTTCGTAGCTGCCGAGGGCTTCTGAGATTTGGTGTATAGCACGAAGCATTTCTGGATCAGGAACTGCCATCGATGCACGAAGTGGCTCGTAGCGTTGGTTTTGACGATAAACATCCATTCTCGCACCTGGGAACTTGCAAAAAAAAAACACACATACGTATAGTTCATTTAAGTTCTGTACATTTCAAAACATACAACTTTGAATAGAAAAGGAACAGACCGTAACTTACTTGTAAAGTCCTAGCGCCTGCGAGTCATTAACGAGGAACTTCCATTTACGTAACTTAAAAAAAGTGAGCCCTCTACTCACTACTCGTCGAAATACTTCGCTTGGATTTCCAGCGTGAAACACTGAGAATGCTGTTACAAAAAAAATACAGTAACAACTGGACAAGGTTCTGCCGTGAAAGAGTGCAAAACTCGAAATGGGATCAAGACGTCTTGGGCAAACTATTTAACCGAATTTGGAAACCTTTGGTCTTCGTTCAGTTGCTGGCGGTTGATAATCCAACTTAATGGTGCACTATCGCCACCTTCTGCTCCGGAGACTGTACTACTGAGCGCTGTCCGCCCCGATTATATCTTTTATGAGAATTTAATATCTGGGGTCACCAATTTTTTTTCAATTTGGTGCTTCTTCTTTGGGTATTAATTAATCCACGGGGATATTAGGTGGATAAAATTTAGGAAATAAAAATAAATCATCTCCGTGAAGACAGATTGCGAGAAAGGATTTTCCAAAACAATTATCAACGGTGATTTTTTTTTTTTCCATGATATTGACGGAGTAATGTTATGTGGGTGAATTCTTTAATTACTTCTGTGGAAGTAGACAAGTGCCACCGGGATTTGAATTTGAAATAGGATTTGAAATTCAAATGAAATTGAAATGTTACGTGGATTTGAAATTGAAATAGGATTTGAATTTGAAATGTTCAATTGAATAATTCGCTGTCTGAAATTCAACTTCGTTGTTAAAATTCAGTTCCGTTGTAAAAATTCACTGTCGCTCTGAAAAGACGAACAGACATTTGCAAAGGATTTCAGAACCCAACACCCAGCAGCCAGCCAATCCTGTTACGTTTTCTTAGTCACGTGACATCTCTATGGCGGTCATGGGAGACAACGCTCCACAGCCAATCCAGTTACGCTTTCGTAGTGACGTAACCGTGACGTTCATCCACAGAGGGGCGGGGGAAAAAAGAAGCACCAAAACAAAAACAAACAAAAAAACATCTCAGTGGAGGTCATGGACGCTCACGCGAGCGAACACAACGGTGAGTTCACTGCTTGTATTTTCCTGTAGTATGTTGTTAAAACGCAGTGTAACACCTTACAACCGAAAATTTGGCAACGGAGCTATACGGAGTTATTTACCGAATGGTGAAGGCTCTTCTGCAAGCCTGAGGACTGAGGGTGCAGGATGATAGAGTCAGGGCGGCCATGCGTCGTGTAGACACCGTTGGGATGGCATCACGTTTGGTCCAGTTTGGATGCGTAACTCGACGGACGCTGTTGTCCCGCTTCAACACAGCTGGACATAAGCAGTGCCTAATGAGTCGGCTTCTGCTGACATTCTGCTCAAGTAAATCATGTATTTCAAAATATGCAGGAGGATGCCCCTTGAGGACTGTATTTGGACATATCAAACCATTTTTGTGACCAGGTTTAGTGATAATGATTGAATATTTTATGTTTTTTCAGGTACAACATTGTTATCTTTGGTGGCATTGATGGTTTTTCTCGAAAGGTGCTGTAACCTCCATAAATGCACATGTGTGGTTTAATAAGATATGTATTTTACTTCTGTACTTGTGCTGTGTTGTGCAGATAATGTGTCTTGGTGCAGCTTCCAACAACCTGGCATCTACCACACTGGCTTTCTTTCAGGGTTGAGTGGAGGAATTTGGTTTCCCCCTCAGGTAAAGGCTTTCAGTCCATTTTCATCTGAAATTAAATGAAGATAAAACAGAAATTTTTGCCAAGGATGAAAGATTACAAGTCAGCATTCAACTTCATGCAATAATATAAATTAGCAGCAGGCAAGTTAGAAATCTGGGGGTGGTTCTGGACTCAGACCTGAATTTTAACCGTCACATTAGTATTAAGGTCAGCCTAATCCCACCTGAAAAACATATCAAGGGTTAGGGGACTGATGTCTCAGCAGGATTTACAAAAACATGTCTGCTCTTTTATTTTCAGTACACTACAACAGCAACATGGTTTCATACTGTAAGTCCAAATCGCTGCAGTTTGTTCAGAACACTGGCTTCCTCTCTGTCGTAGAATAGATTGGAAAATTTAGCTGTTGGTTTATACATTTCTGAAAGGGTGAGGGCCAAAATACATTTATGAACCAACTGGAATCCAAAGGTCATCAGGGTCATCCTTACTCTCTGCATTCAGAGTTCGAATCAGAGCGAGACAGCATTCAATTTATATGCTTGTCACCTGTGAAATTTAGTCCATGATCGATCATGATCCTTTATCTATCTCCAAAATATGTTTTAGGTTGGAAATATTTTTTTTTTAGCTCGATTCAAATTTCTCATCAATGCAGTGCTGTACTTTTATGTAATTGTGGAAATTTTTAATCCGTTCCATATTTTGTTTTGATGGTACGTGCTGATCAAGGGGTGGAAAACGTGGAGGTTGCATGTGTCATGTTTATGGTTCGTGGGACAAGAAGAAGCAGCTTCATATCTGGAAAGTGTTCTCAATCAAAGGTTTGTTGATATTAAAACTTCATAAAATGTGATGTTTGTAGTCTATAGCTATATCATCTTAGTGTGATCTTCAACATAATGACATTCAAAGGGCATTTTAACTATTTGTTTATTACTCTGTAATTCAAGGATAGAGCGACTGTGGAGAGACCTGTGGGCACCTGTGACATGCATTTATGATGATGTGCTTCACTACCTTGAAGGGGAGGCGTACCTCAACATTTCAAATGTTGCACACCTCTTCTGGTGCCATTATGGCTTCCTGCCACGGCTGCAGGATGATCTGGATACTTTCCGCAGTGGCTATTCATCCACTTCGAACTGAAAGTAACATATCTCCTAACCAGCACTGGGTTTTTGGTCGGAACCGTCACTCAATTGACCCCTCCGTGGATATTGCGCAATCCGCGTCACTGACCAATCAGAGGCCAGAGATCTGCATAAACCAAAGCCCGTTTTTGCTCCCGCCATTTTCTCAGACAACATTGCATTGTCCAGTATAGGTTTTGTTAGTGTTTTATCGCGTATTTGAGTTATTTAACAAAAAATATGGTTAAGAGGTGTGGTCACGGACTTTGTAATCGTGACGACAGGTACCCTGAAAGGCTAGTTGGTGGAGTTCGATTCGTACCCTTTCCAAAACCGAAGACCGAGTCCGAAAATTGCCTTCGATGGATCAAACTTTGTGGAAGACCGCATCATCAACTAAATCCATCTAAAATAAACCGGAACAGATATGTTTGCACGAAGGTATGCCCTATATTTGATTTTCAATACATGTCTCGTATAAATGAATTTGAAGTTCTTCGCTAGCATAACACTGCTGCGTGTGAACGATTGACACACTTATTCTTTGTTGAGCGATATTTAGCGATGATCGGACTGCACAAATGTGTCGCTTTCTTGCTGGCTCGCGGTCGAAGCTTAACCAAACTGTGTTTGCATGAAGATATGCCCTAAATTTGATTTTAAATACACGTCTCGTATAAATGAATGAGACGTTCTTCGCTAATATAACACCGCTACGTGTGATCGATTGACACACTTATTCTTTGTTGAGCGATATTTAGCGATGATCGGACTGCACAAACGTGTCGCTTTCTTGCTGGCTCGCGGTCGAAGCTTAACCAGACTGTGTTTGCACGAAGATATGCCCTAAATTTGATTTTAAATACACGTCTCGTATAAATGAATGAGATGTTCTTTGCTAGCATAACATTGCTACGTGTGAATGATTGAATGAAATCAGAAGCATGGAGTCTGTCTCAGTTCAGAATGTATAGTATTGTATTTGCCATTTTTACTGTTTGTCTTACGTCAGCGCACGTGGCGTGACGTCACTTCAGGAGGCGTGGTTAAGTGCCCTGTACGGAGGGGTCAATTCCTGAACCTCCCAGTTCCTTGAGAGAGATATATTTTAATTGTACAATTGCATTTGTTTTTTTCAACTCATTTACATAATAGTAACCTACAATATTATGACAAATGAAATTATGAGTTCGCTCCCACCCTTCCTTGTTTTTTACAGGGTGTACAGATTCCAGACATCGAATGGGAAGACAGCGGGCTTCCTCTGCAGGATGTGTCAAGTGTCACTGTGCCGAACTCCAATTTGGAACTGACTTATGAACATATGTCAGCTTTAAGGGATGCAGTCAACCCCAGAGCTACATTTCAGTCTTTTGGCTGTGAAATTTACATTGCTGCAGTTCAGTTTTGTGAAGTTTTTTATCCTTTAAAAGTTGCTCCTGCAGGAACCACTTCCTGGAAGGTACAATTGTCCATTTTTTTAGAACTTCCAATTCATCTTACATTAGAAGAATCAGAATACATTGTTAGTTTGACTTTTGTGTTATATTTTCAAATGCACTACAAAGTTATGTTAACACTAACAGTGAATCGTTTCATGAAAACAAATTTCAATGGCATATTTTGAACTGCCATTAACTGAATCAGTGCAGTGTAATGCCAATAACTCCTCTGAACATTGTCATGTTATGTTGTCATGTGTAAATGAGTTCAACATTAAACAATATATGAAGCACTTGTGATCTGAGAAACAGACACTTTTATTTCTCTAAATCTCAACAACACAACAGTTTCATTGTAACGCAGCTGTTTTTCATAAAAAAATGTTCACATTGCAACTGCCTAAAAAAGCATAACATGTTTCAACAGGAAGGTTGATTCAGAGCAAACCAAAACCAGTTTGGCAAGAGGAAATACAGGCGACAAAATCATCTTTAAAAGACTTGTTGTCCTTGAAATGACGTCATGAAATGA
>NC_084659.1:4737964-4770554 GCF_019802595.1 Syngnathoides biaculeatus | reverse complement strand
TCTCGCTCCCCCTCTCCTGGTCCGAATACACAAACAGCAGGTGCCAAATCTTGGAGAGATAGTGCCTTGGAGAAATAAGAGTATTCAAAAATGTCAAAAGCATTACTTATAAAAAAAATAATGGATGAAAATACCTGTGAATACAGGTCTCTGTTAGGTTGTTTTCCAGGATTCTGGGCATCTATTCTGATTTAAACCCGATTTGATATTTATTTTGGTAATCTATAGAGTAGTCATTTTGAGCCCAGTGAGGAGGTAATCTCCAAATTATTTTGACAAATAAATTATACACACACAAAAAAACAACAACTGGTATGCAGCCCAAAAGTCAGATTTATCCGCACACAAAAACAAACAAATGTCCAAATGGGACCAGTGGGATTAATAGGTGTTGGACGCCTCCAGGTGGAAGTCCTTGCTAGTTGTTTGTTGAAAGTTCACCAGCCCATTACCTGTACACTAAAGGCGGTTATCAGATTTCACATTTCAGATGTTGGAAGCCTGGGAGGGTATTCAACCAAAATTCCTCTGTTCATTTGAGGAAATCAATTGTAATTTGGTGACATGGTGGAACATCTGTAGAGCGTTGACTTTACAGTTCTGAGGGCTGGGGTTCAAATCCCAGCCCCACCTGTGTGGAGTTTGCATGTTCTTCCCCTGCCTTTGTTGGTTTTCTCTCGGCACCCCCAGTTTCCTCCCACATCCCCCAAAACATGCATTAATGTGAGACTCTAAATTGCCTCCAAGTGTGATAGTGAGTGCAACTGTTGGCTGTCTCCATGTGCCCTGGAGTTGGCTGGCAACCAGTTCAGGGTGTACCTCGCCTCCTGCCCGATGAGAGCTCAGATAGGATCCAGCACTCCCGCGACCCTCGTGAGGATAAGCAGCTCAGAAAATAGATGGATGGATATCTTTCACCTTCTGTTGGTTGCTACCAAGCAGTGAAACACATTCTGGCGTCAACGTTACACAAAGTTAGAACAACAAAACAATGTGTGTTCATGGGAATTTTAGGTCAGCCTATGTCATATTTCAGTTTTTAGGTTGAGATGGCACAAAGTTACGGTTCTTTGATATGATATTCAAAACAGCTACCAGTGTGGCAGATCCTATTTTTTCCATCTGGAATCCAAACGTCTCACCTTGCTGATGGAGGGTGCATCAGCAAGAGCGCTCCTTGCTCTTCTTATTGGCTGCAACTTCTTCACATCCAGGCAAGCTATTGGCCAATAGAAAAGACCCAGATGCAAGCGAGAGGAGTGGACTTTGCAGACCTGGTTCACAGCGACACACGCACGCATACGTTGTGCAGAAAGAAACCATCCACACAGATCGATTGTCAAGATGGAGAATAAAATCCCGGACTTCTCTGGAAAATGGAAAATGAAGTCGTCTGCAAATTTTGAAGAGCTGTTGAAAGCGCTGGGTGAGTAAAGACCCTTTTAAAGACCCTTAAATTCAGTATACTCTCACTGAAATCTTTCCAAGTGGAGATTGTTGTAGTAAATGGAAAATACTTGTATTAATTTCTTTTGACTGTCGATAAAACTACCCATCCATTTATGTCAGATTCTCTTCTGTTACGTCGGTGACAACTGTATGACATAACGTGTGATTGCATGTCTGCAATCACGCCACATCGGAAGAACCAACAAAACTGTTCACAATATCTCACTTCAAATGCGAACAATCACTTATGTCGCTGCAAATGCTCTTCGTATCAAATTAAAGGCCAAGACTGCTTGTTAGCTAGAACTGCATTAGAGAGGTCAGGAAGGGGCCAACTAGTGGCATCCATTAAAAATCAAAAGACAAACAACCTGTGGAGGAATGTTAGATTCATCTGAAGCAGGGTCCTCCTCATGCAGATGTAATTAGAGTCAGTGTAAACGGAACTGAGCCTAGACGAGGGCCCCTGCAGCCATCCAGCAGCTATGAGACAGGCTTCCCTGCGCGACCCGGGGCCTCCCCGACCTGAATCGAATGTGGTATGTGCGTGCTGTGCTTACCTTAAAGAATGTTGTCCATTTCCTTTTTCAACAACTAGTACAAATATCCGCGCATGCATGTTGCAACAAAACATACGGTGCATCACAAATAAATATTTCAGTTTTAATCGGTTGTAAAAATTATTTTTAAATTCAACCTAGTTGGAGGACCACTAGCACTCATCCAGTGTGAATGACTGGATATCATTAGAATTTGTAAACTGTACAAGTATATGTGACTTGGATGTGTCTAGCTCATAAAAGTAAATCATAAAATGGTCCCAAAAGGCAATTCTCTCGTGTTTTACATTCCAGTTAAAGCTGCAGCTCATAAATGTGACATCCTACATTATTATGTCATGCTTATGATGTCGCATCCTAAAATTGCTGCATAGATGACCAGCAACAATGGTCAGCTGCAGAATTATTTATGCGTTACTGCCCTAAATTAAACCAAAATTTAATAGCATGAGGAATTTTGTTGTCATGCTGCATTTTATTTTGATGCTCGTTTTTTTCTCTTGAGATTTATACTTCCGTGACACAAGTCGTGACTGTCAAAAATGGTTTCAGTCACAATGTTTTTGATTAAACTTTTTTTGTTTTTAAATAAAAAAAGAAAAGAAAACTCACATGAGTACAGCTGAATAAGTACTGACACAAGGTTGCCTCTTTTTTTAATTTTTTTTTTTTTTTTTACAAATCTGCTAAGGTGTTCCAACCTTGTTGGGAAGTTAACTGAGTTGAGTTCACTTTGAATTATTGTTCCAAAGTCAAAGCATACCTAATAAAACCTTGTTGGGAAGTTAACTGAGTTGAGTTCACTTTGAATTATTGTTCCAAAGTCAAAGCATACCTAATAAGTAGGGTCACTTGTACCTCAAGGCACCACTGTATTTTATTATCTGATGGAGCAGCAAGACTAAAAAAAAAATGGCAATGGGTCACCGTCCTAAGCCACGTTGATGGTCAATTGTATTACCCCAAACCACAAGCTGCAAAAAGGGTGGAACTTGGCAGTAACTATTTGGAGTGATGCAAAACACAGCTGTCTATTTGACCTAGCTTCTTTGTTCCTTCGTGCTCAGGTGTGAATGTGTTTGTGAGGAAAATTGCTGTAGCGGCAGCGTCCAGTCCTGCAGTGGAAATCACCCAGCAGGGGGAAAGTCTGTCCATCAAAACATCCACTAACATCCGCACAACCTTTGTCTCCTTCACTGTGGGTCAGTCTTTCAATGAGACCACCGTCGATGGACGCCCCTGCATGGTATTCAACGTTGAGTATTAGAACATGTATTCTTACCTGAGTGCAAAAGACTAAGAGTTGGACAGACAAGAAAAAAATGTGGAAATCATTGTGGTGGACACGTGATACTGCAAGGCTCTGGTCTTAGTTTTGATACTTGGTGGTAAAGGACCCATGACCACTGACAGGCCATTGGGGGAAACTGTAATTAATGTAAGGGTTTTGTGCTGAATAAACCTGAAATGCTTTTTTGTTGTTTCTGTCTTTTGTGAAGAGTTTTCCAGCATGGGCATCACAGAGCAAGATCAGTTGCGAACAGACTTTACAGAAAGGGGAGGGACCCAAGACAGCCTGGACTCGACAGCTGACTAATGATGGAGAGCTAATACTGGTAAATCATTTGAGTGAAGATTTATTTCCAAATACATAGATAAATCGTGATTATTCAGTAAAAGGCTTAACGGATTTTCTTTTTTTTTTTTTCCCCAGACAATGACAGCAGGCAATGTTATCTGCACCAGAGTTTATGAAAGGGAATGAGGAAATGACAACACTGTCATCTAATACTCCTCCTTTGTGCCTCGAACATACCTCATGGTTCCTCATCTTGCTCTTCCCTTTGTCTTCAGAGAGAGGTCACTCTGGGTCAGCTCAAGTTACACCCGAAGAAAATGATTTCATCTACAAAATGTGTTCATCACTTTGGTCAGGAGTGTCAAACTCATTTTTGTCGAGGGCTGCATTGTAGTTATGGTTTCCCTCAGAGGGCCGTTATTACTGTGAAACGATAAAGATCTTTAACCGCCTCATAATATTGACACATGACCTTTTTGAACTAGTTTTGTAATCAGAAATCAAGGGTAATGGGTTTTTCAACTATTGTTGATGTCTGGTAACACAAAAATGCTTGCAATATCTAAATGTTATCATTTATAACAATTTGAAATTTTTGTTCAGATTTTAATAACAATCATGGAAGTTGATACACATGATTTGGCTTTGCAGGTCACATGAAAATCATGTGGCGGGCCGGATCTGGCCACCAGGCCTTGAGTTTGACACCTGTGACTTGGGTTATAATTACACAATTGCTTGGATTCTTAGTTCCCCCAGTTCCAAATTATTAACCTTGAAAACGTGGGGACAGACTTTTCATGAAAATTTTCAAATGTGTCCCTTGATCTGCTATGGAGATACTTAACAATAAATTAATTATTATATATTACTTTTATCGATACGGAGAAATCTCAGCATGTGGAAGCTGTTATAGCAAAGGTGGTCTATTTTATTCATCAATTATTTCAAGTTAAGTCCAAAATTCCATAGGTTAATTTTTGTATCACCAAACCTGAATGGAGTATCGATGAATCAAAAAAAGATAATAAATTAATTATCGATTTGTTCATTTTGTGCATTTTTTGTAACTTTTAACTACAAGATTTTTTTTTAACAACAAATACCAACTTAATGTAGAATGAAGAATTATTGTACACTTAATATTTGTGTGCCACAGTTTTCCATGACTTCTGATTTCAAATAGAATCATCTATCACTATCAGTTTTGGGAGCAATTTTGTTTATGAATTAAGATGTGGAAGTTACTATACATTTATATGATTTTCATATTTCTAAGAGCCCTCTAATGGAAATCATAATTGAGATGTGGCCCATGAATTATGTTTAATGGAGCCCACCCCATAACACACTTTGAGAACCACTATTTGAGGCTTTTCTTTCAGACATAATTTTTCTTTGCATCTGACCCCCGGATTGATGCATTTAATATTGTGGGGGGAAAATGTTGATTAACAACAATCACACGTAAACATCTTTACACTACTGGGGCCAAGTACGTTGGTGGTGACAACTTTGTACTTACACAAGGTGACATTTTTACAATTTTTACTTCATGCAAGACCACAATAGATTTGAATGCAACATGTGATTGAAATGTAGACCTGCGGCTTATAATACAATACATACAATTGGTATAATTGCAAATAAATGTTAAGTATCTTTAATACTCAAATTTGATGGACTTTAAAAAGTTGTTTTCAACATGGTGGAGGGCAAGAAACCAAATGGAGAAAACTGGCCAAAACCACAACCCGCAAGAAAAGGGACACTGGGGTATAAATGCTCAGATAAATACTTTGTACTCAATGACCTCAAGGAGTGCAAGTGCCCACTCTGAATGAATGCAAGTTCTCTAATCACTTTCATGTATCACGTTGAAGGTTTTCAATGGCCCCGTTCAACCATACCACACCATTTTGGTGAGGGGAGAGAAAAAAAACATTTTACTGCACTCCAGAGTGGATGGAATGTTCTCTACTCTTTTCTCTATTAAAAAAATGGTATGCACATGTTGAATCTACCTAAATGACGGCCCTTGATGAAAAGTTGTGTTCCCTGGAGGAGAATTTTAAACCATTCAATCCTTCCTTGTAACCAGGTCATTTTCCACACAGAACCATGGTCCCAGTTCATTCCTCCAGCAGTGATGTAATGGGGGAGTGTGTGAAGCATAATCACCTTTGGAATGGTGAGGTGTTCCAGATGCATCCCACCGGGAGGAGACCCAGGGATGATCCACGACACAATAGAGAAATGATCTATCTCAGATGCCCTGGGAACACCTCCGGATCTCTCCACAAGGCCAGGATGAAGTTTCTGGGGAGAGGGAAGTCCGGGGATCACTGGTCATCGCAAGTCAGCAAGGATTTGCTTGTGTTCCCTGTATTTTGTAATAATTTGCTCAGGTCAAGTGATTGAGAGTGATTGAAAGAGTATCCTCCCAACCTCCCTCCATCCAAATTACCTGTTATAGATTAGAGTTTGTCCTAACGAGTTGTGGTCGGCGATATTTTATTGATGCTTACTTTCCCGGAGATGTGCAGTTGTGTACACTTGGTACAGGGACGTTTGATTAGAAAAACTGCTACATTCTGTACACATTAAAACAGTGAAGAAAATAAGTATTTGAACAGTCTGCTATATTGCAAGTTCTCCCACTTAGAAATCATGGAGTGGTCTGAAATTTTCATCGTAGGTGCATATCCACTGTGGGAGAGATAATCTAAAAAGAAAAATCCAGAAATCACAATGTATTAATTTTTTATACTATTTATTTGTGTGATACAGCTGCAAATAAGTATTTGAACACCTGTCAATCAGCTAGAATTCTGACCCTCAAAGACCTGTTTGTCTGTCTTTAAAGGTCCACCTCCACTTCATGTATTATCCTGAATCAGATGCACCTGTGTGAGGTTGTTAGCTGCATAAAGACACCTGTCCACCCCATACAATCATTAAGACTCAAACTTGTAACATGGCCAAGACCAAAGAGCTGTCCAAAGACACCAGAGATAAAATTGTACAACTCCATACGGCTGGAAAGGGCTTCGGAGAAATTGCCAAGCAGCTTGGTGAAAAAAGATCCACTGTTGGAGCAATCATTGGAAAATGGAAGAAGCTAAACATGACCGTCAATCTCAATCGGAGTGGATCCCCATGCAAGATATCACCTCGTGGGGTCTCAATGATCCATAGATAGGTGACGAATCAGCCCAGGAATACACGACAGGAGTTGGTCAATGACCTGAAAAGAGCTGGGACCACCCTTTCCAAGGTGACTGTTGGTAATACACTAAGACGTTATGGTTCGAAATCATGCATGGCACGGAAGGTTCCCCTGCTTAAACCAGCAGATGTCAAGACCTCTTAAGTTTGCCAAAGACCATTTGGATGATACAGAGGAGTCATGGGAGAAAGTTTTGTGGTCAGATGAGAACAATATGGAACTTTTTGGTCATAATTCCGCTAACCTTGTTTGGAGGAAGACGAATGATGAGTTCCAGCCGAGGAACACCATCCCTACTGTGAAGCATTGGGGTGGTAGCATCTTGCTTTGGGGGTAATTTTCTGCACATGGGATAGGACGAGTGCACTGTATTAAGAAGAGGATGACCGCAGCCATGTATTGTGAGATTTTGGGGAACAACTTCTTTCCCTCAGTCAGAGCATTGAAGATGGGTTGTGGCTGGGTCTTTCAACATGACAATGACCCAAAGCACACAGCCAGGAAAACCGAAGAGTGGCACCGTAAGAAGCACATCATTACAGGGTTCATACTCAGTGTGACCAAGAAAATTTAAGGGCTTTTTAGGGTCATTCTTAGGGGCTGACACGAAAAATTTAGGGCTGACACGGAAAAAAATTAGGGCCAACACGAAAAATTTAGGGCCATCGTGGGAAATCAATAGTAAGGAAAAAAGACTCACCCAATGGTGCCATCAACCGTCCTTGGTTCATCAAATGTTCCAGTACCTCAGTACCTGTGACAGTGACCACCTGTCAACCCTTGTGGTAGTTCTCATTGATATGACCATTGTCAATGTCTTCACATAACAGTCTACAGAAAAACAGATTCTAACTACAATTATAACTATATACACAAATGTCTTCTACTGATGACTGTCTCAGCACCCCTACTCTAGCTCCTTGAGCCTACCCATTGCCTCCTCTATTTGTTGCTGCAGAGGTGCCAAAGTGGCTCTCTTGTCCTTTGCTCTGCCTCTGAGTGCATTGGCCTTGGTGATAAACCTCAGATTCCTCTTTTCTTCTGCCTCCTCACACAGCCTGTCAGCATTCTCAATAAGTGTTGATATGTCAGTCTCTATTCTGGCTTTTTTGGCTTTGAGGCAGTAGAGATGAAACGTGGGCAGCAATGCCAAATGTAGCCAGGTACGAAGTCTTCCTTTCCCCACAGTGGTAGTTTTTAGCAATGTCACTGTCTGGGAACATGACTGCAAACACTTTTAAATTATTTTCGCAAGATTTGTAACTGTAATGGCTGCAGATCACTTTTAAAGTCCACACGATCTCTGCCTTTAACGAGTCCGTCTTCGTGTATTGAACTATGTTCATAAAGCCTGACTTCTGGCTGGTTGAAGTCGATGGCTGAACAACTGTCGGTGCGCATGCACTGCCAGTACCACTGCCTAAAGTTGATGCTTCACTATCTTGATATTTTAGAAACAAATTCATACCAACGGAAGATGAGAGTCTTCGCCAAATCAGCGTCTCTTCTGTTTTTCCAGTGTGACTCCAGCGCTTTGACGTCCATTTTTCAAGCTGGGAACTCTGCTTGCACAGATGGCAGTAAAACATGTGCCGATCTTTTGGATCTTGACGAACCCAGCTCCCAAACTCCTTACTTTCAACCCAAGCATCTTGAAAAATGCACTTCCCCATGATACAAGTTGGATCGATGAATGAACTACACCACGTCGTAACGAAGACGAAGTGAAAGGCCTACTCACGGAAAAAACAATGGAATATCGACAAGATGGCGACTAGTTGTCAACACGGTGACTTCCGTTGACAATTTCCGGCTGTTTTGGATGCTAGACGGATCGTTATTTTTTTTTTTTAAATAAAAGATTATTTTTTTAGTTATTTATTTTTTTAGGGAGAATTTTTAGAGGTCTTCCCTTTGATTTTTTTTAATTTAAGGCCTTTTTAGGGGCTTGGCCGGTTTTCGCGGGTTTTTAAGGACTTTTAGGAGCCCCTAAATGCACCTTCGAAAATTTAGGCGTTTTTAGGGACTTTTAGGGCCGCGTGCGAACCCTGATCAAGGTTCTGGTGTGGCCTAGCCAGTCTCCAGACCTAAGAAAATCTTTGGAGGGAGCTGAAACTCCATGTTTCTCAGGGACAGCCCAGAAACCTGTCTGATCTAGAGAAGATCTGTGTGGAGGAGTGGATCAAAATCCCCCCTGGAGTGTTTGCAAACCTGGTGAACAACTACAGGAAACGTTCGACCTCTTCAATTACGAATAAAGGCTACTATAGGTGTTCAAATACTTATTTGCAGCTGTATCACACAAGTAAATCATTTAAAAAAAAAAAATCACACATTGTGATTTATGGATTTTTCTTTTTACATTATCTCTCTCACAGTGGACATGTACCTACGATGAAAATATCAGACACCTCCATGATTTCTAAGTGGGAGAAGTTGCAATATAGCAGGGTGTTCAAATACTTATTTTCTTCACTGTATCAGAATCAGAATCAGCTTTATTGGACAAGTATTAGAGTTTTATGACATCATGATGTATATTGATTCAGGTGAGGTATTTTTGTTCATAAAGTGTACATGGAGAAGTTGCAAAGTCAATGCAGTGATTGAAAATACAATTTCTTCACCCCTTTGAAAGCAAATGGGTGAGGGGTGAACTCATATAATATGACTTTACACCAAACAGACTTAAGTGTGTGCAAGCATACAGATAGATAGCTGGATTTGAGCATTTTTAATTCCATTCTGAACAAAGTCAGTGAAGGAATTTTGGGTCAGTCAGCTTTCCTAATCGCTCGGTAGATTGGGACAAAGGGCAACCTATATATGTTGACGCTTAACCTTTCAAAGCCTTAACTTTAAATTCACCACACAGGTTATTTGCCTTCTAAAGAGCTACGTAAAGTCAATGATTCATTGGTGGTTATGGTCAAAATTTCCCAGTATGGGATGTGATCACTGGGCTGAATTTTCAGGCTTGCAATCCAGTACACTGGATCTCTTGTCCTTGGGGTCTTAAATATGCAAGGGTGGGTCTTCTCTGCGAATTGGTTGCAGATTGCTTGTGAAGGCTATGCTTTATTTTAGATGGAAATAGGAGGGGGGTTAGGTGGTGGTGGGTTTGGGGGACCAAAACTATTCAATAAGAGTCCAAGAGTCCCACTCCCAACATTTTTCTGTTCCGCATTTGCACGGTGAACCCTAAGGTTTTATAAATTAAAAATATATAAACGCATGAAAATGCTGCAAACTGAAGCATTTTCACTGTATAGACAAAAATCAGAGAGTACAAGGAAAGGAACTGTTGGATAGACTTCATACGTGACTGAATCACTTGACTACCCTCACCCATGTGACCTCATGTAACTTGGAGAGAAATATTGTGCATGGATTAGAAGGATAATGAGCCATTTAGAAAACCTGAATTTAATAGAGTGCTGACAAAGACCAAAATTACAGCACCAGGTATGCCTCAAATATGTTATTTAAAGATTTGAAAGAACCATAAGGATAGTTTCGGACCCCATTATAATAAAAATGTAGGAGAGTGCATAGCTGTCAGAAAGTTGGAAAAAAGATATAAACAATTAAAAAAAACAAGAGGGTCACATAAAACCAGATAGAATTTTATATATTATGCATAAAATCAAATGAGTGTAAATTCATGGGAAAAATGATTACTGATATACTCATATATTTGTAAAAAAAAAATACAAGTACCTAAAAATACACAGTGTGGTTTTAAAAGGCGAAGAGAGTATGTTGTTCCTAACTATTTTGATCCACTGAAAGTGTATGACATGATGTGTGGAGAAAGATTATTAATTTAATTAAGTAAATTGGGGATCAGAGGGGAAGATTAGAGCTGGACTAAAGATTTTCCAAAGGCCAAAAACAATTGGAGTACGAAAGACATATTCAGGCAGCATGGTGAGGCAGCTGTAGAGGGTTGGTCTCACAGTTCTGAGTACAGAGTTTCAAATCCCGGACCCAACTGTGAGGAGTTTGCATGTTCTCCCCATGCCTGCGTGGGTTTTCTCCGAGCACTCCGGATTCCTCCCACATCCCAAAAACATGCAACAATTGGACACTCTAAATTGTGTGATTGTGAGTGGGACTCCTGTCTGTCTCCATGTGCCCAGGAATTGGCTGACAACCAGTTTAGAGTGTACCTCGCCTCCTGCCCAATGACACCCGGGATAAGCTCCAGCACTCCCGGGACCCTCGTGAGGATAAGCGGCTCAAAAAATGGATGGAAGAAATACTCACGTAAATATGTACAACTGAACATCACAAGGAAGTATTATTAGTTCACTGTTATTTTAATGAATGGTAAATTATGGTTTGGGGAATAGGGAATGAGATGAATGCATTAGTTTATGTCACACTGTATGACAAACGTTCACGATGGCAACCAACCAACCATCCATCCATCTTCGAAGTTTATCCTCAGTAGCCAGCCTTAAATACATAATCCATCAAGGGGTGAGAGTGACATCTACTGTGATAATCGTGAAAGTGCATGAGTTTTTAAATTTACCTCGAGATACTATTGAAAAAGGGACTTCTGAATCTGTGCGTTCAAACCGCCAGCCAATTTTTTACATTTATTTTCAATTGCTGAAACACTCTCCTTGAAACCAACACCCAGTGTCTCAATAACTCAAACAAAAATCAGCAAATGAAAAAAAAAAAAAGACACTTCCTGAAAAACCAAAACTGCAGAAATAATCTCTAATGTTCACAATAGCATTTTTGCATAACAAAAACATTGTTTAGCAATGGTGGTTGAAAACAAAAGACAAATACCAAACAATACTAGGCTTACAAGTAAAATTGAAAAATGATGTAATGAAATAACTAGTGCACAAGACTAAATAGTTATTTTGCAAACGTACATGATCCAAACAGCGATTGGATCAAAGCATAATTGTGGGAAATTGTACAATTCAAACTTGGGCACGGCGGTTCTTCTGATTGTACTGAATCACTTCAATCAGTTTAAAAACATTCGTTCACCGAATCAGTTCAGCTAATGTCCCAATCCAGGTTCATTCATCTGCCACCCCGGCTTTCTGCCCAGTCACCTGTCATCTGATTCGTGGAAATTGTCTTTGAATGTTGAGAAGCAAAAAAATAACAATAATAATAAAAAGACTAAATATATTATAGACACGGAGGGAATGACATGTACCTACAGTATCTACATTTATTAATTTACATTTATTTTAAATACAGTATGTATGCTTGTTTTCATGTGCTTGGTCGGACTCAAAATTAGCCGTTAGCATGAAGAAACAGCTGCTCATAAATGCTAGCCTTGAGAGGACATCAGGACTTGCGGCTAAAATCACTCGTGAGTACGATCACTGCAAAGTATGTAGTTCATTGGGGGGGGGGGGGGAATCACTTACTGTACTCGTGCATCGCTATTTTGCGGATTACAAGCAAAGAAATCTCATCCGTTCCTCGGTACACAAGTACAGCAGTTTGATTTAGTAATCACTCTTAAGTTCCTCAGTACACAAGCTCACTGGACAAATAACTGTTCGTTTAAGTCCCCTGCCTGCATATTTGTCGAAGATTCAGAAGTGACAGACCGCTTCAATAGTTGCATTTCCCCTCACGGCGGCCATAAAAAAAAGGAACGAATCATTTCATAAATCTATTCAGTTCAGTTCGTTTACCAAAAAGATTTATTGGCAAAAGAAACAGGATGCGAGACTACCGGTAAGTTATTTTTCCTTCCTCCAGTTTGGTGACGATGTCGTCCTTGACGCCAACAGCTGGAACACGCATTTGTAGCGGCCTTTCGCAACATTACTCAACTCCGCTGTCAGATGAACGGTCTTCTGGAAGTTTCCGTTGGGTTTGGTAAGGTTCTCTCCCATTTCCACGTCCTCGTGTGGCTCCTCCCCGTCTTTCCTCCAAAATAGGGCGGTCGGGGGATGAGAGAAACCTGTCACACGACTGGAGAGGACTGCATCCCCCCACCCCACAAAGTGAGGTACCTGTTCTCAGGAAGTCCATCCAAGTGGTCATGTGCTTCCTCAACAGGGAAAGACAAATCTCAGTGCAGCAATGCTTCTCCAACTCAAACGAAATCAAGTCTTCTCCATCGTAACTGTAATGTTGCCAGCCATCAACCTCATCGGTCTTGTCGTCCGATTCGCATCACCGACGTCACCTGGAACATCTGAATGCCTGTGTCAGGGCGTGGCCAGGCATGGGACTTCCTCCGGCAGGAGCTCCTCACCTGCGTGTCATTGGCTCTAATGGACCTTTCTGACCTGCCAAGCACTCGTACAATAATAGCCAATCAGATAGCCGCATTGTCTTAGTGTCATTTGACCTTTTTCAAATGTGAGTGACTGATGTATTAAGTATCATGCACATTTAATTAATATTACTGAATATTTTCCCCTATCATTATTGGAGCAAATGAAAATTTCACAAAAGAATGTTAGCTCGAGAAATGTACATTTTATTGAAAACATTTGTCTATTTCAAATATTATGATTTTGAAAATATATGTAACTCTAAATTGTCCCTAGGTGTGATAGTGAGTGAGGCTTTTTGTCTCAATGTGTCCTGCGATTATTGCTGGAAATGACATTGCTTTAGGATTTTAAAAAAAAATCATTTAGCCAGTTTATCTCAACGGTGTTGTTTAAAGTATGGAGAGTTAGATAATCAGCCCCACTATCACCATAGTTATTCATTCAGTCTTCTTTCACATGGTGTGTTCTATTTTCCAATGAGAAATTAAACAGAAGCATGTAAATCTTATTGCCCCGTCACACCATGACGTTCTGGCCGGCGTCCTATAGCGTTTTAGGAAACATTGGTAGTCGCCCATGGTCGCCGGGATAGCTCCAGAGTAGCGTAGTTTCCACGCCAGTGAACGTCAATGATCGCTGGGAATCGGCGGAGAACACCAGTCCGGATAAAAAGTTTTGAACATGCACAAAAGTTCTCACTGAGACCAGTGTTCATCAACGTTTAATTTTAAAGTTCAAGAACATCCGTGGAACGTTTTACTAAGGTTCGCTAAGCGTTGCACGCGTTTGCCTATCGTTAGTCAGTCGTAACTCTAGCTTTACTTGGTTGTTACTTAATCGTTTGCTTTGCAGTGAACGACTCACTGGCAACCTGTCAACGCCCACTGAACAATCCCCTAGCGCACACAGCGTGTAACCAAAGTGAAACGAACATCGTTTGGTGTCCATTGAGCGTCATTCGAGCGTTTCCCGAACTTCTATGCATATGGGTATATAAACCGATGCTTTGTAAAAGCATGGTCCATTTAATATTAAGATACAGTAGAGATCACATACAATGGAAGATCCAGAAAGCAGCAGTTCGTTTTCGCGGAAAAACTCCACCAGACTATTCTCAACAGCCCGGTCCAGGATCCTGCAATCCTTTCTCTGCTTCTTTTGTCTCTTTGTCGGACAGTCCTCACTGGGGTTTGCAAGGTGTTTAGGGTCCCCAGGCAGTGTCACATGGTGCGTGACTTCGCGGACGTGCTCTTCCTCCTGCTGTTGTTTTTCCTCCAAACACATTGCTCGTGATGAAAGAGGTTTAGCTTTCTTCCTAGCAGCGCGAGTTGCTGAAGTCCGCGCCCTAACTTTTTTTCTACTCGGCGGCATGATGGTCACTGTTCTAACTCAGGACAACAACTGACTATGAATTTTCCAACGTTTTAGTGCCGGTCGAACTGTAAAAATTACACGCCAGCAAAACGCTTTTCTGTAGTTATCCATCCATTGGTCACACGCTCAACACACTCGTCTTACGTTGACAAATCGCTCACACGCTAATGGTTTTTAGGGGTATCTTATTTGATCGCTGTTGCACGCTCTTCGTGCGCTACACACGTTAATCACACGGCACATGTGTCATCCACGTTTGAGTTCGCTGAAAAATAGAACGATTGAAATGTTCAGAGGACGTTGACCAGAACGTCATGGTGTGACGGAGCCTTGAATAAGAAGTTTGTGTAAATATATCCACAGCTAATAGAGAGGGGCTAGGAAGGGCATCCGGCGTAAAGCCAAACAAATATGCGTTCATCTAAGATGACACACTGTGGGGACCCCTAACGGGACAAGCCAAACAGAAGACGAAGGCAGAAGATATAAACATAACAGGAAGGGGGGAGACATGAAGCGTGCCAGCCTGAGGGTGTAACATTTTTTTACCCGGGTATAAAGCAAAAACAGAAGAGACGGGAGCATGAGCGAGGGGGGGGGGGGGGGGGGGGGGGGGAGGGGCGGTCCCCTTTTCTCCCTTTGTCCTTCTACTCGGTTCCGCTTCGCTATTCTCTTTCCTTCTTCCCTTTCCCCAACATTTGTCTTATATTCTCAACCTCGACTCTTGCCTTTCGAGTTCTGCATACACTCGGGTATTTTTGGTTTTCTCTCCCAAGTTCGCTGCGTTTCCGGTTTCCTCTTTGCGTTCGGTTACTCTCCTCCTGTGTTGCTTCTTCTCTCGTGTCCGTTTTAATCGTATTTATTTCTTTTCTTCTAACTTCCTCTTCCTACGTTTGCTGTTTCGTTCCGGCTTTTTAAGTCCTTTCTCAACTCCGCTTTTTGCCTATTGTATTCATTTTTCCCGTATATGAATTTCGCCTCCCGTTTGCTGCGGCAGGTCTTTCCTGGTTTTTCCGTCTCATTATTCCACTCATTGTGATGCCGCTTGTTTGGGTGTTCTTATTTGTTTCCCTATTTATTTGCTGACGTTCTTGTCTTGTATTGTTTGCTTTCAAGACTTCCCCTTCGCTGCCTTTCTTGTTCATTCCTTTCGTCCCTTTGCCCCTTCTTCCTTCGGTTTATCTCTCGATGTCTGAGTTCGCCCCTTCCCGTTCCTCCCTTTCTAATTATGGACTACGGCGTGCTTCTGCGTTGCCATAATTGGCTTGTTCGTTCCTTCTTCCTCACCTACCTCCTTCTCATGATCTTCTGGTTTTTGCGTAGTGCTTCTCTGGTGACCCCGCTTTCCTTCCTTGCTGTCTTTCCCTCTCCTTAGCTCCTTCACTTCTTCGCTTCTTGGGCCGTGTTACTCTCACGACCCTTCCACACACTCTCTTTCGTCCCGGGGTCACTTTCTTTCTCCTTCTTATCTCATTACGCACGCGGTCTGTCTCCGACGGGGCATTGAGCTTAGCCGTCTCCACTTCGTCTCCTTCCTCGTTTCTCTCTCATTTCTCGCACCACCTCCCCACGATCCGATGCTAGTTTCTTGTGGTCGTCGTTTTACTCTCTGGCTGTGGGTGCAGCGACCCCAAGTTTCATCCCCTTCCTCTCCCTTGTTTTTGCAGTCTCTGGAATGTTCTTTCCTTCGTAGGCTTTGGTTGCGGCATCTGCTTCTACTGTCTACTTATTTCGAGCATACGTCTTTTCCTTTCCTCTCTTGCCTCCCTATTCTTTGCTGTCGTCTCTGTCTTGTTTTCCCTCCAGGGTTAGCTTACAGGTAAGTGCTTGTCCTTTGTGATTCTGTCACAGAGTAAAAGATCAAGGGCCCAATACTGCGCCCTTGTGAAGACCGCAGTCCTGAGTCCCCATGATGGCAGGTAACCCAATAGTCATTTGGGCTTGATGTGCTGTCGGTCGTGTCTTCAATAAATGCAGTTTGAAACATAATGTCGCCCACCTTGCCTATGTGTGAGTAACGGGAGCTCAGGGATTGAAAATGGCCACCGTTCGGGGCAGCACAACGGGGGACGTCACGTGAAAACAATTCACATACTGTACTAATCCCAAATTTAAAGGAAACTAGTAATAGTCAACTAGTGAAATGATAACTGCTTTGAACGTTTTTGTCTTAGCCTGTTTCACTGACTTCTCGTATTTTCCATCTGATTTCAGTCAACGCGCCAGCAGTACCCGAGGAAGTGGTGCACCACACCTGCCAGGTAAGATTCATACTCAAAACTGTTTATGGAAATAAGTACATAACAACAATGTAATGTAATATTTAGGAACTGCACTTTCGTGCATTTATTTATTTTAGTAGCAACTGTGCCTTGATGTTTTATGTATTGTTTTTTTACCCAAGATGTTCTTTGATTTTTATTCCATTTTATTGCCCCTTGTGGAGACGCACTCATTATTTCATTGTATGCACAGCATATAATGACAATAAAGGCTATTGATTGATTGATTGGGACACCTGACAAACTATTCCTACAAAGGTTCATCGCACGCGGCTTTTTAAAATGTCTTTTTAAGACGAAAAATTTAAATTCTGATTCGGGGGGGAGGTTCTAAGTGGTCTCGTCCAACATTTGTGATGTACTGTACGATATAAAATCACGGACTAAGACTTTTGTTGCTCTATTTGATCAACCCGTGTTGAATTTCAACCATGTCTCTGCTTGCATCCCTGTAGGAGAGTCCAGTCAGTCGGTACACATTCGCCAGTGACCCCAGAGGGGAGAGCGTAATCGTAGACTGCGTGGGGAATAATGGAGGTGAGTACAATCGGGCTATATTTCTACAGTACATACATTGAAAGACGCTGTTTTGTGTACAGTAGAACTTTGGGCTGGGAAATACAGTACTGTATTTTCCGCACTACAAGGCACACTTAAAAGCCCTTAATTTTCTCAAAAGCCGAAGGTGCGCCTTATAATCTGGTGTGCCTTATATATGGATCAATGTTAAGCCTTTAGTGCAGCTCCATTTAATGGATGCATAACGTAACCCCAGCCTCGACTGCAGAGTCTATTCTATGCACCTTACAATGTAGTGCGCCTTATATATGAGAAAAGTTTTAAAAATAGGCCATTCGTTGAAGGTGCGCCTTATAGTGCGGAAAATATGGTACCTTATACTCAGTGGTGAGCAAGTCAGGCTTTTCTAACATTTGTGCTGAAAAAGATTCCAAGCCTGAAGGCTTTGAAGATGGTGACATCTGGTGGACAAATGTAGCCATCGCAAGCTCTTGAGAAACACGATTGCAAGAAAAGTCTTAAAGATCACTCACTTGACTTTTTTTTTTCCATTCGTACCAAATAATAATTTAATCGTCCAAAGAATGTTGAACCCTAATAAAAACTGACAGTAGTGAAATATGAAAATCAGAAGTAAAGAATTTGAATTTCTGGAGCATCTTTTGCTTCAATCCAATGCAGTGGACATCTGTTGTGTCCGGCTTGGTAAATTTGGGGAGAATACTCAAGACATACGTGAAGCAAATGGTCACAAATACTTAATATTTATCATTCTTTGCAGAGAATAATTCATTCATGCTTGAGAGTATTGTTTGTCTTCCATCTGCTTGTGTAGTTGTACCGTGGTTCTCCAAATATCAGTTTACGCAACTGATATTAGAGTTATAACACCGTGACACTTATGCTATTCTTTAGACACTTTGTTTATTATTTTGTAATTAAGAGATTAAAACAGTTTTGAATACAAAATAGATGGATCGATGATTTTCAAAAGTTGGCTGATCCAAATCATTCTTGTGACACTTTTTTCTTTTCCTCAGACATGATTGCGCACACACTTAAGTCTATATATAAGCATATATTGAGATATTACAAGCATTTTTGTGTTACCAAACAACAGTAGTTGGGGAAAACCCATTAGCCTTGATTACCTGATTCCAAAACTAGTTCATAAATTTCATGTGTAAATATGATGAGACGGTTAAAGATGTTTATGGTTTCACAGCTATAACGGCCCTCTGAGGGAAACCGCTAGTACAATGTGACCCATGACAAAATTGAGTTTGACACCCCTGGCATAAAGGTTTAGACTTGGCTTTAGAGTCCACAAGATGGTGCCAAAGCACTGCTTCCAAATGAAGCTCGTCAACTCGCTCGGCACCAAGATACTTTACGGTGGAGGCTAAGCACTACTTTTGTCCATCCATCCATTTTCTTAGCCGCTTATCCTCACCAGGGTAGCGGGGAGTACTGGAGCCTATCCCAGCTGTCAACGGGCAGGAGGCGGGGTACACCCTGAACTGGTTGCCAGCCAATTGCAGGGCACATCGAGACAGACAACAGCCGCACTCACAATCACAACTTGGGGCAATTTAAAGTGTCCAATTAACGTTGCATGTTTTTGGGATGTGGAGGAAACCGGAGTGCCCAGAGGAAACCCACGCAGGCAAGGGGACAAATAGTTGTTTTAAATACTGACCAGTTGAACATGTTCAGAGAAGGTTAAATATAGTTCACCCGTAAAGGTCACGAGTACGTTCATCCTGAAATTTCAAGAAAAAGCCAAACGCAATTTTCCATCACTTTTTTTTTTCTGCGACTTTTCAGTCCTAACCGAGTGTTTTGTATTCTTACAGGAGCCGACATCTGGTTGATCTTCACGTGGAGGTGAACGGCGCAATCTTCAAGCACAACAGTGGGCATTCTGAGGATCAGTACTACATAGACCTGAAAGACACTCTGAGAAAAGACCTTTGTTTATAGTTGTCAGACTACTTGCCTGTTTTAATAGCTGTCAGTATTTGCACTTCAATCTATCGAACAATGCAAACAGATTACTTCATATACTACTCTATTCAGATAAGCCTTTTTACATAGATTTATCCTGTGTGTTTTATATTTACGTGTATTTTCCTTGCACAGTGCAGCTAAAAACATTTGTCGAGTTTCATACATTTATTGCTACTCTGTGCACGACAATGATTTGCAGTCGTACTTCTACTATTGTCTTTGTTAATAAATGAGATACACAATGTAAACACACTGCATAAGTTATTTGTGATGTTCCTGTACTTACCATGAGCATAATGATGGTTCTTTTTACGTCTTGAGCTCAAATTATTAAGATACCCTCCCTTGAGGACAGTGTAGCAGTTGAAGAGGACAATATAATTGAAGTAAAAATGGTTCGTAGTGTTTGGAATGCAAAAATGATTACTTTTATTCAGCTATTGTCTGATAAATGCACCAATTCGCTTTTTGTTGTATGTGAAACACCCGAAGATGGTGCCAAATCCCAGTCTTGTGGGAAAAGGTGTTTTTGTGGTCTCAAGGAAGTATACTGAAGTGATACATCTCGACTGAGAGACGAGGATTCCATAGTGGAGTGGAGCTAATTTAGCCTGGGTTATTAGCGAAAGTGGTAGGGTCTTTGTACACACATGACTCGTGCCTTTTTAAATCAACTGTCAGCTCGCGATACATTGGAACAAATATTCCTGGGCAATCGTGACGTATAGTTGTGATGGGGGGGAGGCACGCACAAGAGGACCGCCGTTGACAGTAGGCCGGCTTTCTAGAACGCGGCTTTATCATCATGCGCTCCACGTATTGGCCACACCTGAACCAAGCGACGTCACACTGGGACTTTTGCTACATTTTTTAAAAATAAAGTTCAAAGCTTTAAATAAAACCCTTGCCCACAGTTAACCTTTAATCTGTTTTACTCTTTGGGTTAATAAGGAATGTGTTTTTATTCGTGTTGGGTAGAGCATCTGCATATTTTATTGTAAGGAGGATAAAATTATTATTTGGTACGAATGAAAAGAGAGGTTGCCAGGGCTTCATTTGTCCACTAGATGTGACCATCTTCAAAGCCTTCAGGTTTGGAATCTTTTTCAGCACAAACGTTAGAAAAGCCTCAGTGTTTCATGAGGCCTCAATTGCTAACCACTGAGTATAAGGTACCATATTTTCCGCACTATAAGGCGCACCTTCAACGAATGGCCTATTTTAAAACTTTTTTTTCAACTATAAGGCGCATAAAATAGACTCTACAGTAGAAGCTGGGGTGACTATGCATCCATTAGATGGAGCTGCACTAAAGGCTCAATAATGAGCCATATATAAGGCTCACCGGATTATAAGGCGCACTGTCGGATTTGAGAACGTTAAAGGCTTTTAGGTGTACCCTATCGTGCGGAAAGTACGGTACTGTAGTTCCCAGCCCCAAGTTCTACTGTACACAAAACAGCATCTTTCAATGTATGCACTGTAGAAGTATACCCCGATTGTACTCACCTCCGTCATTCCCCACGCAGTCTACGATGACGCACTCCCCTCTGGGGTCACTGGTGAATGTGTACCGACTCACTGGACTCTCCTACAGGGATGCAAGCAGAGACATGGTTGAAATTCAACACGGGTTGATCAAATAGAGCAACAAAAGTAGGACAGAAGTCTTCATCTGTGATTTAATATCGTACAGTACATCACAAATGTTGGACGAGACCACTTGAATTTTTCGTCTTAAAAAAAAGACATTTTAAAAAGCAGCGCGCAATGAACTTTGGTAGGAATCTTGTCAGGTGTCCCAATCAATCAATCGATCGCCTTTATTGTCATTATATGCTGTGCATACAATGAAATGATGAGTGCGGCTCCACAAGGTGCAATAAAAAGGAATTAAAAAAAAAAAAAAAAAAGAAGAACAAAGAACATCTTGGGTAACATAAAAACAGAAAACAAGGTACAGTTGCGGCTGAAATAAACGCACAAAAGGGCAGTTGCAAAATACTACATTAAATTGTTGTTATGCACTTATTTCCATAACAGTTTGAGTGTGAATCTTACCTGGCAGGTGTGGTGCACCACTTCCTTGGGTACTGCTGGCACGTTAACTGAAATCATATGGAAAATATATAGTCAGTACAACGGGGCAAGAAGACAAAAAAACATTCAAACCAGTTATCATTTCACTAGTTGACTATTACGAGTTTCCTTTAAATTTGGGATTTAGTACAGTACGTGAATGTGAGATTGTGTTTGTTCAAATAATGTCCACATTTCGATATGTGGGTTGTTTTCACGTGACGTCACCCGTTGTGCTGCCCTGAACGGTGGCCATTTTCCATCCCTGAGCTCCCGTTACTCATACATAGGCAGGGTGGACAACATTATGTTTCTAACCGCATTTATTGAAGACACGACCGACAGCACATCAAGCCCAGACTGACTATTGGGTTACCTGCCCTCATGGGACTCAGGACTGCGGTCACAATGGCGCAGTATTGTGCGCTTGGTCTTTTACTCTGTGACAGAAATCACAAAGGACAAGCACTTACCTGTAAGCTAACACTGAAAACAAAAGGCAAAAAGTAAAACCTGTATACTAGTTCACCACATGCAAAGCGAAATGTTTATTTGTTTAAAATTAGATGACAATGGCAGAAAGACAAAAGAATAAACAAATCCAGTATTTCACAAAATTCTTGAATCTTTCAAGTGACGAACAAAAAACGATCATAACTGTAATGTTGGCCTTCTGAAAAGAGTATCGATTAAGCTTGTTAGCGTAGCTCGGCGACACATCGGCACGATGGAGGTTGAAACCAGGCGGCATGATAGCGGCGTCGGGCAATCGTCCACAAAGCCAAGTCTCCGTGAAGCACAGAGCCGCAGAACGTCCAAGGTCTTTTGTCGGAATTGTTGGACGAGGTCTCCGCTTACGCAGCTGGACTTGCGAGGCTTTGAAGAGCGCGCCAACGAGCAACTCTGGAAAATGCTTCAGCGAATTGGCGAGAGTTGTCGAAAAAAAAAAAAAAGTCAGAAGTAGGCTCTCTGATGGTTAGCAAGTCCTCTCTTGTGTACTTGAGTCCCGAGACCCCCATGAAACACAAAAACACAAATAGAGCATTCCGGAGACTTGCACTCTGGGTACGCGTTAGGTAGAGAGGTTAAATGGCAGCGCGCAGCATTGGTGTGGTAATTCAGCAAAAAATGTGACGTCAGTGAAGTAAGAATAATTTTATTGTGTTGTTTTTCCATAATTAAAAGATGTTTCGCAATAGCTTCGTATATGTTTCGCAATAGCTTTGTATAACCTAAAAGACGATCGCAATAGCTTTGAATAACCAGCAATGTCATAAAAGGATGTTTGGATAACCAGCAATGTCATAAAAAGATGTTTTTGTGTTATATGATGTCGTGCAACGCCATCTGTTGGTAACAAAGAATAGTGTGGCGTCAGGCGGGATGAATTGGCCACTCACCCCTCCTTCCGCACACGCTTAGAGTATAAAAGGAGAACTTTAGATACTCTCGGTAGAGTCTGCTGCGGGTTGCGTACGGACGCCCAGCCGGTATTGAAGCTGCTCTACCTGGAGTGTTGGCTCTCCCTCCTATTGGCGCACGGTAAGAGCTGGATATTCTTCTAAGAGCTGGTTGGATATTACTTAGCTTCATACCACGTGATTTGTGCTTGTGCTTGTGTTACCATTTCTGTGTGGGACCAATAAAGTGCCAATTGTTGGTAGCCAGAAGTGTGTCTTGTCTTCATTTCTGAGTGCCTATCTCCGACGAACCTATTAAAATTTGATACTGAACTCCTGAGCGAGGTATCAGAAATGTTTTAAAACAGTCAGTGAAAACAACCCATGATTAAACGGGAATTCGGCACTTGGCTTCGGCTCACTCCCTGAGTCTATAACGTCTCAAGCATTTTAAGGATAAAAAGGATTATGGTGAATTTGTGCAATTTTTGCAAAATTGTGTAGTTCAGTTGGTGTTACTAGTACTAAATCAGTATTGCACACACTCACCTGACATCTTGTACACCTTGAGCTTTTTGGCCAGGTCTACCCTGCCGACGTCCATTAAACATTCTTCCAAAAGGTCCACCCTTGTAGGGGAAACCTTGCCTACGTGCTCAAGTTCGACAATCAAGTCCAGGAAATCCTGCGTGAGCGAGAAAACAACGGGAAGTGAGCAACGACTTCAAAATTTCACACGGTAACACCAAAAAGTCCACCACCAGCACAATTTCCTACCTTTGCAGTTTCGATTTTCTTATGCGGTACCATGTGACCCAGCAGAAACTTCACACTGCTCACATCACCCTTGGCCATGTCCTTGCTAATGTGAGCCATCAGAACTCTGCGGGAGGAAGCAAAATGGACATTAGGAACTGCACATTTGTGACATACAAAAACTTGAACATTAAAAGCAGAAAAGGGAATTTTTAATGGCTTGCAGGCAAATATTTGTCTCTATATTTGTGGAGCGTCTGGCTACTTATTGAATGTGAACATAAAATCAGAAACATCTTTATTTTGCCAACTATGTCAAAAACACGGGAGGCAGAATTGGGACACCGAGGTCAGGACCCACCATTTTGTTGGTCTTTTGTCATTTGAAGATGCGTCTATATGGAAGTAAATATATGCCACCGAAATTTGAATTAAAAAAAGCCACTGAAAATTTTACGTTGTAAAATTTAGTTACTTCAAAGTGATCACATTTTCAAGAGCTGCATTTCAGTTTAACATTTCAATGTAAACAAACTTGCCATATGAAAAAGATTCAACCTTTAAAATTCAAACAATATTTTGAATTTCAACTGGGTACAATTCACTGTCTGAAATTCACAGTCTAAATTCAGTGTTATAAGAAGGCAGGGTTACTTCAGGTCAGAACTCAAAACTGATCTAAAAATCACGAAAGAACCAATGCAGACATTCGACCACCTTTTTGGGTGGCATTTTTAAAACAACGTTCAGCTTTTAGAAATTCATCAGATTTTTTTTTCACTTTTTCACCCCGACTGGGCGCACACAACCCAAAACAATTCCCTATTTTGTCACCATCTGCCGGAAGGAGAGGCGTTTGCTGACATCAAAGCCATTTGCCAGTTGACTGTGTCACTTCACCAGCACGCGCATGTATTCCAATTGACCCCTCCGTACAGGGCACTTAACCACGCCTCCTGAAGTTACGTCACCCCACGTGTGCTAACCTCAGACAAACAATTAGCAAAAATGGCGGCGCAGGAAGAAGAGACGACAGCGAAATTGTCCGATTTACCAGCTGATTTGTCACTCGCATTCTTAGCGAATAGTGAAATATCGTTGAAAAGCAGACAGCAGGGCTTCAAGTATTTCAATGGTATTTACATGCATATTGACGGAGAAACCATTGATATAGGCGCGAGATCTTTCCGGAGTCGAAAAGAGACGAATTCGTCGTTGACAGTTTCCTATTTTCGTGTTACATATCACACTTGTGTGCAGAATCTGCATGTTTATCTGTATAGCCGTTTGTGAACCGCTGTATGAAAGAAAAGAAGAAGGCGAGGCTTGATTTACGAGTTGTTTCTCTCGTTTTCTTTGTGTAACGTCACGCGCTCCCCTCAATAATTATTCTTGAATTAGTGCCGAACCTACGTAAGTCCCGACCGAGTACGACAATCACTACTTTAGTGTCCTCAAACATCCTTCCTTCAGTCTTGGTGTCTCGGTGCACGTCGAAGGCTTTTAAGACTGCTAGTCCGGTTTAGCTTAGGTCATTAGCCGCGAACAAAGGGACACGTTTGTGCAGTCAGATCATCGCAAAATATCGCTCAACACAGATCAAGTGTGTCAATCATTCACACGTAGCTATGTTATGCAAGCGAAAAACTGCTAATTCATTTATATGAGACATGTATTGAAAATCAAATATAGGGCATACCTTCGTGCAAACATAGTCCGGTTTAGCTTAGCTCGGTAGCCGCCAAACAGAGACACGTCTTCCACAAAGTTTGATCCATCGAAGACAATTTTCGTACTCGGTCTTCTGTTCCCGTTCATTTTAGATGGATTCAGTTGATCATGCCGTCTTCCACAAATTTTGATCCATCGAAGACATTTTTTGTACTGGGTCTTCGGTTTTGGAAAGGGTAAGAATTGAACTCCACCAACTAGCCTTTCAGGATACCTGTTGTCACTTTTACAAAGTCCGTGACTACACCTCTTAACCATATGTATTGTTAAAGAAACCAAATACGCAATAAAACGCAAACAAAAGCTATACTGGACCATGCAACATTGTCTGAGGTAACGGCGGATGCCAAAAGGGGGCGTGGTTTATGCAGCTCTCTGGCCTCTGATTGCTCAGCGACGCGGATGACGCAATTTCTACGGAGGGGTCAATTCGATTGCGGGCCAGTCATAATCAGAAGCCATTGCAGGGTTCACAAAGTGCGCTTTTGTTGTTGTTGGCTTTGGCACCTCACTCGCATTAGACAAAAGACATTCATTTACACGCACTCTTTAGTCTGACCGGAGTAACTGTAGGCGCTCTCATGGCTCGTGGATGTGCTCACGCCACCAGTGGAGGTCCCACTGGCGCTCCTCTTGTTCACGGGGAAAGGGAACACAACAGCGGGGTCCACGCGCTCCGATGCCGTTCATCGCTTCGAGTGCTTTGATCCACGTCCCGCATCCGGACACCAGTAGCAGAGACCTGGAATTGAACAACAAATAATAAAAAAAAAAAAAAAAAAAGAAAAGACACGGATGAATCGCCTGGCGATACCCGAAAAACACGCCGGCTGGCTCCACCCTGCTTTCCACACTTGGACATTTTGAAAAAAAATCGCACACGCAGCCACGTCGTGTGCAAAATGTGCCCCTAGCGCGTAAAGACTGCACGTTTGCAAAGGCCAGCACACGCGTTTTAACACAATACAGAACCTTACCGAACCTTATCTTGACTTGTGCTCGTTCACACGTTGACCAGTTGGTCTCGACAGTGGCAGGCGTCGACGTGAGGAGCGCGGACAGTCTTCTGACACGCTGCGCAACTTTACTGTGGCCAGCGGGTGTCAGCCTTTCTTTCTCTCAAGGTCAACGGACATAAACATTAAAAACTAGAAATAAAGTGCGACAAAACAAAGGCAATCAAATTAAAATTGTATGCATTCATTTTAACATGACCTTACAGTTATTAAAATTCACATTTCATCTGAACAAATATATTTTTATATAGTTATCATTTACGGTCCCCTTCGAATGTGTGCTTAGAGCAAATATTTACTTGTAGCGCCGGAGAAAAGAAGTCCGAGGCGGAGCGTCGGACACAGGAACAAAACTTGTTTTATTGGCAGACATCAAAACACGACTCGCAGAACGGCGGGAACTCTGTGAACTGCCCACTCCGGAAAAGCAACAACAAAAAGAGTCCGTGCGGAACCCCGCACCCCAACTCGAGGTCCCGCCACAGTGTAGTTGATTAAACGTGAAGCTGAGAAGCAGCATTGCTGTCAAATATGTCCGTGGCTGAAAATAACTACGTTCTGTTGCCAAATTTTCGGTTGTAACGTGTTACACGGCTTTTTAACAACATACTACAGGAAAATACAAGCCTTGAACTCACCGTCGTGTTAACTCATCTCCCATAACTGCCATAGAGATGTCACGTGCCCAAGAAAGCGTAACTGGATTGGCTGGCTGCTTTGGAGCGCGATCTCCCATGACCAGCCACCTAGATGTCACGTGACTAAAAAAGCGTAACAGGATTGGCTGGCTGCTGGGTGTTGGGTTCTGAAATCCTTTCCTCATGTCTGTGACCTACATTGTCTTTCTCTGTTGTTTCTCTTAATGTCAGGGGGTTAAGACAAAACATTAAAAGGAAAGCTTTATTTTTATTTGCAAAACAACAAAAAACTGATTTCGCTTTCTTTCACGAGACACACTCGCTTAAGAACGATACAACTTTTTGGAAGACCCAATGGGGCAATGACATCTGGTTATCTCATTGTTCAGAAAGAGCAGCAGGTACAGCTGTTTTAAATAATTCCTTCAATGGGAAAATCTTGCACAGTGAAGCTGATACTAAAGGTCACTTTCTTATTATAAATATTAATACCAATGATACCATAATTTTCTTAGTTAACATATATGGATACAATTCAAAAAGTGAAAATGATACCCTATTCGGAGTTTTAGAATCTTGTTTCCTATATTGGCTCTCTAAATATCCAAGCGCAAAGATAATAATGGGCGGTGATTTTAACATTGCTCTTAACGGTCTCAAAAATAGGTGGCCTCCGCGCTCTAATCCCTCATTAGCATCTACTCTAATACAGTTCATGCATAAATTTGATTTGATTGACATATGGAGAGAAAAGAATCCTGGAATGTCCTTATATACTTGGAATAATAAAACTAACACTAGTTTGTCAAGAATAGATTTTTGGCTGATTTCCAATGGATTTGACAAAAATGTCATTACTGTCAATATTATTCCAACTCCTCTTACTGACCATAAAGCAATATCAATACAAATCCTTCTAAACCCTCGTACTTGTTGTAGGAATTTTTACTGGAAATTAAACAGCTCTATTCTTAAACATGAAGCTGCTTCTAAGACCATCCGATCTTTAATTGATCATTACTGGCAAAAAGCCTTACTTGAAAATAAGTTTTGCACTAATTGGGAACTTTTAAAATTCGAACTATCAAAATTTTTGAGGACATACAGTAGTTCAGTTGTTAAAGCAAAAAAAGCTGAAGAAGAAAACATTATCTCAGAAATAACGGCTTTGACACAAAAAAACAGAGCTAACTTATCTGAAAGTGAATCTCATCTCTTAATACAGTTACAACTTAAATTAGATGATTTATATAGGATGAAAGCTGAGGGGGCTTTTATTAGAAGTAGAAGGAGGTGGATGGAGGAAGGAGAACAGAATACTGCCTATTTTTTCCGGCTTGAAAAATCTCATGGCAAACTTAATACTATACAAAAACTAAACATTGACGGAAACATCACAGACGATCCCAAAAAGATAGCTAAATACTGCTCTGATTTTTATACCAAACTCTATGATTCTAAATACTGTGAAGACCTCACCAGCCACTTTATGGTATCTCTCACAAACACTAAGTCAATTGATCTCGGCCTGAAAGAGTCCTGTGACCAACCACTAATAATACAAGAAATTATCTCAGCAATAGATCATCTTAAATTAAATAAATCCCCAGGTACAGATGGCATTACTTCCGAATTTTACAAAGCTTTTTCTAAGCAGTTAGCTCCCTTCCTCCTCGCTCTCTTCTCAGAATGTATTCATAATGAATCCCTCCCTCCAACTTTAACTCAAGGCCTTATAACTTTAACACCCAAACCCAAAAAAGATTTACTTCTTATTGATAATTGGCGCCCAATATCATTACTAAATAATGACTACAAAATTTTTGCCTCAATATTTGCCAAAAGAATGAAATTTGTTTTAGATTATATAATTGATGAGACTCAATCTGGTTTTATGAGAAATAGACACATTTCCAACAATATAAGATTAGTTCTTGATTTAATTGACTATGCAGATCTATGTCCAGACGAAAGTTTCATCCTTTTCTTAGATTTCTATAAGGCTTTCGATACAATTGAACATAACTTTATATTCCATGCACTAGACAAGTTTAATTTTGGCCCACTTTTCAAAAGTGCTGTCCGAACAATGTACACAAATGGAAACTCATCTATTAAACTGCATGCTGGCACTTCCCCCTGATTTCCTCTTAGACGTGGAGTAAGACAAGGATGTCCAATATCACCCTATCTCTTTCTTCTTTGTACACAGCTTCTCACCGACTCTATTAAGCTCAGCCCATTGAAAGGTATTCTAATAGCAGACAAAGAAATTTTCATAAGTCAGTTGGCCGATGATACTACACTTTTCTTAAAAAATAGATGTCAGATTCCTCTTGCTATTGATGTGGTTAACACTTTCTCTTGCCTCTGGGCTCTGCTTAAATATTAAAAAATGTGAACTACTTGCCCTCAAGACTTGTAATATCTCTTCAATCTGTAATATACCTGTAAAAGACTGTGTCACATATTTAGGCATATTTATAAATAAAGATATGGAAACTAGATGTGATTTAAACTTTAATCCTGTTATCGACAAAACTCAGAAAAAACTTAATCAGTGGCTGCAAAGGGATTTATCTTTGAGGGGCAGAACTTTATTAACTAAAGCTGAAGGTATATCCCGGCTCACCTATGCTGCCTCATCGCTTGGTGTTAATAAAAACATTCTAAAAAATATCGACAAAATGCTCTTTAACTTCGTATGGAAAAATAAAACTCACTATATTAAGAAATCGGTTGTAATGAATACTCATGACAAAGGAGGCCTAAATTTTTTAGACTTTCAAACATTAAATAATACTTTTAAAATTAATTGGCTGAAGCACTTCATTAAAGACCCCTCCTCAATTTGGAATTTCATACCAAATTTTGTCTTCTCTAAAGTAGGTGGCCTACATTTTCTTTTACTGTGCAATTACAAGATTGAAAAAATCCCATTGAAATTATCAAACTTTCACAAACAGATGCTTCTCTCATGGTCTTTAATATATAAACATAACTTCTCTCCGCACAGATATTACATATGGAATAACAAAGACATAACATACAGAAACAAATCCTTATTTTACCCTGCCTGGTTTTCTCATAATATACTACTGGTTCACCAGCTGTTTGATTCCGATGGCTTGCTGTTTACTTATGAAGAATTTATTTCAAAACACAATGTGTTAATCCCTACTGACGAATTTAAGATAATCATTAATGCAATTCCTGCTGGTGTCTCTTTGCTATTTAGAAGCCCAGCGGACTAAATACCAGCTCCTTTGCATCTTGATCCATCTAAAAGCGAAGTAGGCAGGATTTGTTTCTCGAGAACACGTAAAAACAATCGTTCCATACGTACTTTATTTCAAAGGGACATAGTGTCTCTTCCTCACATAACATCTTATTGGAATCAATTATTACATAATCTTGACTGGAAAAGAATCTGGATCTTACCAACTAGATATATGATTAACAACAAAATAAAAGAAGTATCTTTTAAGATAATTCATCAAATTTATCCTTCCAAAATATTCATTTTACAGCGTTTTAAAAAACAAATTGATACTGATTGCTCTTTCTGTTCAAACTGCCCTGAAGATAATTTTCACTTATTTTGGTCTTGCCCTGTCTCCAATAATTTCTGGAAAGATGTTTGTATTTTTATTTCTACTTTTATTGACAACAGTTTTACTCTTTGTTTTGAAAATATACTGTTTGGTTTCACGTCTTTTACCTCGTCTAAAAACAGACACTATTATATGATTAATCTTATAATTTTACTAGCTAAATTTCATATTCATAAATGTAGGTGTATAAATAAAAATCCTTGTTTTATTTTCTTTCAAAATGAAACTAGACAGTATATTCATACCATTAAGAATTCTTTGAACGCTAAAGCCATTAAAACGGTAAATTTGTGTAGTTTATTTCATGTTTTTTTGTAGAATGTAATCTTCTTTTTGACAATGCAGCCCTATGGGGGCACAAACCAGTGCAATCTGTAGGCCGGTCCCAAGCCCGGATAAATGCAGAGGGTTGCGTCAGGAAGGGCATCCGGCGTAAAAACTGTGCCAAACAAATATGAGCGTTCATCTAAAGAATCCCATACCGGATCGGTCGTGGCCCGGGTTAACAACGCCCGCCCCCGGCACTGCTAACCTGCAGGGCGTCGGTGGAAATTCAGCTACTGTGGGTCGAAGACAAAGAAGAGGAGGAAACCGGATCCAGCGTCAGAAGAAAAAGAGGAATGCACAGAGCCTACAACTGAGTGTAGGGACTTTGAATGTTGGGACTATGACAGGAAAAGCTCAGGAGTTGGTTGACATGATGATTAGGAGAAAGGTTGATATTCTGTGCATCCAAGAGAGCAGGTGGAAAGGTAGTAAGGCTAGAAGTTTGGGAGCAGGGTTTAAATTATTCTACCACGGAGTAGATGGGAAGAGAAATGGAGTAGGGGTTATTTTAAAGGAAGAGCTGGCTAAGAATGTCTTGGAGGTGAAAAGAGTATCAGATCGACTGATGAGACTAAAATTTGAAATTGAGGGTGTTATGTATAATGTGGTTAGCGGCTATGCACCACAGGTAGGATGTGACCTAGAGTTGAAAGACAAATTCTGGAAGGAACTAGATGAAGTAGTTCTGAGCATCCCAGACAGCGAGAGAGTTGTGATTGGTGCAGATTGTAATGGACATATTGGTAAAGGAAACAGGGGCGATGAAGAAGTGATGGGTAAGTACGGCATCCAGGAAAGGAACTTTGAAGGGCAGATGGTGGTGGACTTTGCAAAAAGGATGGAGATGGCTGTAGTTAACACTTATTTCCAAAAGAGGGAGGAACATATAGTGACCTACAAGAGCGGCGGTAGAACCACGCAGGTAGATTATCTTTTGTGCAGACGATGTAATCTGAAGGAGGTTACTGACTGTAAAGTAGTGGTCGGGGAGAGTGTAGCTCGACAGCATAGGATGGTAGTATGTAGGATGATTCTGGTGGTGGGTAGGAAGATTAAGAAGACAAAGGTAGAGCAGAGAACCATGTGGTGGAAGCTGAGAAAGGAAGAATGTCGTGCGGCCTTCCGGAAAGAGGTGAGACAGGCTCTCGATGGACAACCGAAGCTCCCGGAAGACTGGACGACGACAGCCAAGGTGATCAGAGAGACAGGCAGGAGAGTACTTGGTGTGTCATCTGGTAGGAAAGGGGAGAAGGAGACTTGGTGGTGGAACCCCATAATACAGGGAGTCATACAAGGAAAGAGATTAGCGAAGAAGAAGTGGGATACTGAGAGGACTGAGGAGAGGCGAAAGGAGTACATCGAGATGCGACGTAGGGCAAAGGTAGAGGTGGCAAAGGCTAAACAAGAGGCATATGAAGACATGTACACCAGGTTGGACACGAAAGAAGGAGAAAAGGATCTCTACAGGTTGGCCAGACAGAGGGATAGAGATGGGAAGGATGTGCAGAAGGTTAGGGTGATTAAGGATAGAGATGGAAATGTGTTGACTGGTGCCGGTAGTGTGCTAAATAGATGGAAAGAATTCTTTGAGAAGTTGATGAATGAAGAAAATGAGAGAGAAGGAAGAGTTGAAGAGGCAAGAGTGAAGGACCACGAAGTGGAAATGATTACTAAGGGGGAAGTCAGAAAGGCATTACAAAGGATGAAAAATGGGAAGGCAGTTGGTCCTGATGACATACCGGTAGA